>NC_042974.1:6659485-6929485 GCF_901001165.1 Salmo trutta | reverse complement strand
GAAGAGAGGAAAGAGGAGAGGAAAGAAGGGAAAGAAGAGAGGAAAGAAGAGAGGAAAGAGGAGAGGAAAGAAGAGAAAGAGGAGAGGAAAGAAGGGAAAGAAGAGAGGAAAGAGGAGAGGAAAGAGGAGAGGAAAGAAGAGAGGAAAGAGGAGAGGAAAGAAGAGAGGAAAGAGGAGAGGAAAGAGGAAAGAGGAGAGGAAAGAAGAGAGGAAAGAGGAGAGGAAAGAGGAGAGGAAAGAAGAGAGGAAAGAGGAGAGGAAAGAAGGGAAAGAAGAGAGGAAAGAGGAGAGGAAAGAAGAGAGGAAAGAGGAGAGGAAAGAAGGGAAATAGGAGAGGAAAGAGGAGAGGAAAGAAGAGAGGAAAGAGGAGAGGAAAGAAGAGAGGAAAGAGGAGAGGAAAGAAGGGAAATAGGAGAGGAAAGAAGAGAGGAAAGAGGAGAGGAAAGAAGAGAGGAAAGAGGAGAGGAAAGAAGAGAGGAAAGAGGAGAGGAAAGAAGGGAAATAGGAGAGGAAAGGAGTCATGAATAAACCAGATCCACAGACATGTTTTAAAGGCATACACACACACACACACACACACACACACACACACACACACACACATAGCAACAGCTGGAAACATATTTGGAAGATTTGCATGAGTCCACCAGACTTTAGGGGGGGAAAGGAAGTAAAACATCTTTGTCCAATTTGGCCGCAGTGGGACATCTTGTGGTTAGACAGGGCCAGCCTGACTTGGACCTAGCCTGATTTACAGCCCCTAACCACCAATTCATCTCTGACCATTTACATGGCTGACCAAGAGACAACTACTGCACATGTCTAATGGCACACACACACACACACTCACGCACGCACACACACACACACACACACACACACACACACACACACACACACACACACACACACACACACACACACACACACACACACACACACACACACACACACACACACACACACACACACACACGCCTGGCTGGAGATGCTGCCAGGCCTTTCCTCACCAGGACCCCCAATCTGACTCACCAGTCTGTGGCCACTCATCAATATAATGTTCTATCGAGTTTATCATGTTTAAGCAGCACTACTGTTAAGCAGATATATGTTATATCTATGGACAGTTTATCATGTTGTAGGACTTCCTAATAGTCTGTCACTTGTAGTGAGACCTTTGTGATCCATTAAAACCAGAGGATTATGAGTGAGACAATGTGGATCATAGAAGAGATACATATTGCATAGTGATTGTAAACTGTAGGGACTGTTGACACAATACAAAAGAAAGCAAGTGGTCATAACAAAAGCATTATCTGTGTCTATGATACAATGGTCATAACAAAGTCATTATCTGTGGCTATGATACAATGGTCATGACAAAAGCATTATCTGTGGCTATGAAACAAACAAAGCATGCAACAAATAGAGCAGAAAAACCTAGCCTTGCCATAAGAGTTGGCAAGACAGCACAGACAGACATGAACATAGGAATTGGCATGACAGCACAGACAGATCTGGGACAAGGCTAGGTTTCTCCCCTTCACGTGTTGGGTGTTTTCCATCCCATCCTGACCTGGCCTGTGGGTGGTCTACTACCAACTGTGCTAGAGAAGAAAAGCTGGCATTGAACCCAGCATAGTGTCATTGTGTTGGACATGACCAGGCTAAGTGTCATTGTGCTGGACATGATGACCAGGATCAGTGTCAGTGTGCTGGACATGATGACCAGTGTCAGTGTCAGTGTGTTGGACATGATGACCAGGATCAGTGTCAGTGTGTTGGACATGATGACCAGGATCAGTGTCAGTGTGCTGGACATGATGACCAAGATCAGTGTCAGTGTGCTGGACATGATGACCAAGATCAGTGTCAGTGTGTTGCACATGATGACCAGGATCAGTGTCAGTGTGTTGGACATGATGACCAGGATCAGTGTCAGTGTGTTGGACATGATGACCAAGCTCAGGGTCAGTGCGTTGGACATGATGACCAGGATCATTGTCAGTGTGTTGGACATGATGACCAGGATCAGTGTCCGTGTGTTGGACATGATGACCAGGATCAGTGTCAGTGTGCTGGACATGATGACCAAGATCAGTGTCAGTGTGTTGCACATGATGACCAGGATCAGTGTCAGTGTGTTGGACATGATGACCAGGATCAGTGTCAGTGTGCTGGACATGATGACCAGTGTCAGTGTCAGTGTGTTGGACATGATGACCAGGATCAGTGTCAGTGTGTTGGACATGATGACCAGGATCAGTGTCAGTGTGCTGGACATGATGAACAAGATCAGTGTCAGTGTGCTGGACATGATGACCAAGATCAGTGTCAGTGTGTTGCACATGATGACCAGGATCAGTGTCAGTGTGTTGGACATGATGACCAGGATCAGTGTCAGTGTGTTGGACATGATGACCAAGCTCACGGTCAGTGCGTTGGACATGATGACCAGGATCATTGTCAGTGTGTTGGACATGATGACCAGGATCAGTGTCCGTGTGTTGGACATTTACATTTTTTTTTACATTTTAGTTATTTAGCAGACGCTCTTATCCAGAGCGACTTACAGTAGTGAATGCATACATTTCATACATTTTTTTTTTTTTTTTTTCTGTGCTGGCCCCCCGTGGGAATCGAACCCACAACCCTGGCGTTGCAAACGCCATGCTCTACCAACTGAGCTACAGGGAAGGCTGGACATGCCCAGGCTCAGTGTCAGTGTGTTGGACATGATGACCAGGATCAGTGTCAGTGTGTTGGACATGATGACCAGGCTCAGTGTCAGTGTGTTGGACATGACCAGAATCAGTGTCAGTGTGTTGGACATGATGACCAGGATCAGTGTCAGTGTGTTGGACATGACCAGGCTCAGTGTCAGTGTGTTGGACATGACCAGGCTCAGTGTCAGTGTGTTGGACATGATGACCAGGATCAGTGTAAGTGTGTTGGACAAGATGACCAGGATCAGTGTCAGTGTGTTGGACATGATAACCAGGATCAGTGTAAGTGTGTTGGACATGATGACCAGGATCAGTGTCAGTGTGTTAGACATGGCCAGGCTCAGTGTGTTGGACACGATGACCAGGATCATTGTCAGTATGTTAGACATGATGACCAGGCTCAGTGTCAGTGTGTTAGACATGATGACCAGGATCAGTGTAAGTGTGTTGGACATGATGACCAGGCTCAGTGTCACTGTGTTGGACATGACCAGGCTCAGTGTCAGTGTGTTGGACATGATGACCAGGATCAGTGTAAGTGTGTTGGACATGATGACCAGGATAAGTGTCAGTATGTTGGACATGATGACTAGGATCAGTGTCAGTGTGTTGGACATGATGACCAGGATCATTGTCAGTGTGTTGGACATGATGACAAGGATCAGTGTCCGTGTGCTGGACATGACCAGGCTCAGTGTCAGTGTGTTGGACATGATGACCAGGATCAGTGTCAGTGTGTTGGACATGATGACCAGGATTAGTGTCAGTATGTTGGACATGATGAACAGGCTCAGTGTCAGTGTGTTGGACATGACCAGAATCAGTGTCAGTGTGTTGGACATAATGACCAGGATCAGTGTCAGTGTGTTGGACATGATGTCCAGGGTCAGTGTCAGAATTTGGACATGACCAGGCTCAGTGTCTGTGTGTTGGACATGAACAGAATCAGTGTCAGTGTGTTGGACATAATGACCAGGATCAGTGTCAGTGTGTTGGACATGACCAGAATCAGTGTCAGTGTGTTGGACATGATGACCTGGCTCAGTGTAAGTGTGTTGGACATGACCAGGATCAGTGTCCGTGTGTTGGACATGATAACCAGAATCAGTGTCAGTGTGTTGGCCATGATGACCAGGATCAGTGTCAGTGTGTTGGACATTACCAGGATCAGTGTCAGTATGTTGGACATGACCAGGATCAGTGTCAGTGTGTTGGATATGATAACCAGAGTCAATGTCAGTGTGTTGGACATGATGACCAGGATCAGTGTCATTGTGTTGTACATGACCAGAATCTGTGTCAGTATGTTGGACATGATGACCAGGATCCGTGTCAGTGTGTTTCACAAGACCAGGATCAGTGTCAATGTGCTGGACATGATTACCAGAATCAGTGTCAGTGTGTTGGACATGATGGCCAGGATCAGTGTCAGTGTGTTGGACATGATGACCAGGATCAGTGTCAGTGTGTTGGACATGATCAGAATCAGTGTCAGTGTGCTGGACATGTTTACCAGGCTCAGCGTCAGTGGGTTGGACACGATGACCAGGATCAGTGTCAGTGTGTTGGACTTGATGACCAGGCTCAGTGTCAGTATGTTGGATATGATCAGAATCAGTGTCTTTGTGTTGGACATGACCAGGCTCAATGTCAGTATGTTGGACATGATGACCAAACTCAGTGTCAGTGTGTTGGACATGATGACCAGGATCAGTGTCAGTGTGTTGGACATTACCACGCTCAGTGTCAGTGTGTTTGACATGACCAGGATCATTGTCAGTGTGTTGGAAATGATGACCAGGCTCAGTGTCAGTGTGTTGTACATGAACAGAATCAGTGTCAGTGTGTTGGACATAATGACCAGGATCAGTGTCAGTGTGTTGGACATGACCAGAATCAGTGTCAGTGTGTTGGACATGATAACCTGGCTCAGTGTAAGTGTGTTAGACATGACCAGGATCAGTGTCTGTGTGTTGGACATGATAACCATAATCAGTGTCAGTGTGTTGGCCATGATGACCAGGATCAGTGTCAGTGTGTTGGACATGACCAGGATCAGTGTCAGTATGTTGGACATGACCAGGATCAGTATCAGTGTGTTGGACACGATGACAAGGATCATTGTCAGTGTGTTGGACATGATGACCAGGATCAGTGTCCGTGTGTTGGACATGACCAGGCTCAGTGTCAGTGTGTTTGTCACGATGATCAGGCTCAGAGTCAGTATGTTTGACATGACCAGGCTCAGTGACATTGTGTTTGACATGATGACCAGGTTCAGTGTCAGTGTGTTGGACATGACCAGGATCAGTGTCAGTGTGTTGGACATGATGACCAGGATCAGTGTCAGTGTGTTTGACATGACCAGGATCAGAGTCAGTGTGTTGGACATGAACAGAATCAGTGTCAGTGTGTTGGACATAATGACCAGCATCAGTGTCAGTGTGTTGGACATGATGACCAGGATCAGTGTCAGTGTGTTGGACATGACCAGGCTCAGTGTCAGTGTGTTTGACATGACCAGGATCATTGTCAGTGTGTTGGACATGAACAGAATCAGTGTCAGTCTTTTGGACATGATAACCAGAATCAGTGTCAGTGTGTTGGACGTGATGACCAGGATCAGTGTCAGTGTGTTTGACATGACCAGGATCAGAGTCAGTGTGTTGGACATGATGACCAGAATCAGTGTCAGTGTGTTGGACATGACCAGAATCAGTGTCAGTGTGATGGACAAGATTACCAGCCTCAGTGTCAGTGGGTTGGACACGATGACCAGGATCAGTGTCAGTGTGTTGGACTTGATGACCAGCCTTAGTGTCAGTATGTTGGATATGATCAGAATCAGTGTATTTGTGTTGGACATGACCAGGCTCAATGTCAGTATGTTGGACATGATGACCAAACTCAGTGTCAGTGTGTTGGACATGATGACCACGCTCAGTGTCAGTGTGTTTGACATGACCAGGATCATTGTCAGTGTGTTGGAAATGATGACCAGGCTCAGTGTCAGAATGTTGGACATGAACAGAATCAGTGTCAGTGTGTTGGACATAATGACCAGGATCAGTGTCAGTGTGTTGGACATGACCAGAATCAGTGTCAGTGTGTTGGACATGATAACCTGGCTCAGTGTAAGTGTGTTAGACATGACCAGGATCAGTGTCTGTGTGTTGGACATGATAACCAGAATCAGTGTCAGTGTGTTGGCCATGATGACCAGGATCAGTGTCAGTGTGTTGGACATGACCAGGATCAGTGTCAGTATGTTGGACATGACCAGGATCAGTATCAGTGTGTTGGACACGATGACCAGGATCATTGTCAGTGTGTTGGACATGATGACCAGGATCAGTGTCCGTGTGTTGGACATGACCAGGCTCAGTGTCAGTGTGTTGGACATGATGACCAGGATCAGTGTTAATGTGTTGGACATGATGGCCAGGATCAGTGTCAGTGTGTTGGACATGATGACCAGGATCAGTGTCAGTGTGTTTCACATGACCAGGATCAGTGTCAATGTGCTGGACATGATTACCAGGATCAGTGTCAGTGTGTTGGACATGATGGCCAGGATCAGTGTCAGTGTGTTGGACATGATGACCAGGATCAGTGTCAGTGTGTTGGACATGATCAGAATCAGTGTCAATGTGCTGGACATGATTACCAGGCTCAGTGTCAGTGGGTTGGACACGATGACCAGGATCAGTGTCAGTGTGTTGGACTTAATGGCCAGGCTCAGTGTCAGTATGTTGGATATGATCAGAATCAGTGTCTTTGTGTTGGACATGACCAGGCTCAATGTCAGTATGTTGGACATGATGACCAAACTCAGTGTCAGTGTGTTGGACATGATGACCAGGATCAGTGTCAGTGTGTTGGACATTACCACGCTCAGTGTCAGTGTGTTTGACATGACCAGGATCATTGTCAGTGTGTTGGAAATGATGACCAGGCTCCGTGTCAGAATGTTGGACATGAACAGAATCAGTGTCAGTGTGTTGGACATAATGACCAGGATCAGTGTCAGTGTGTTGGACATGACCAGAATAGTGTCAGTGTGTTGGACATGATGACCTGGCTCAGTGTAAGTGTGTTAGACATGACCAGGATCAGTGTCTGTGTGTTGGACATGATAACCAGAATCAGTGTCAGTGTGTTGGCCATGATGACCAGTATCAGTGTCAGTGTGTTGGACATGACCAGGATCAGTGGCAGTATGTTGGACATGACCAGGATCAGTATCAGTGTGTTGGACATGATGACCAGGATCATTGTCAGTGTGTTGGACATGATGACCAGAATCAGTGTCAGTGTGTTGGACATGACCAGAATCAGTGTCAGTGTGCTGGACATGATTACCAGGATCAGTGTCAGTATGTTGGACATGATGGCCAGGATCAGTGTCAGTGTGTTGGACATGATGACCAGGATCAGTGTCAGTGTGTTGGACATGATCAGAATCAGTGTCAGTGTGCTGGACATGATTGCCAGGCTCAGTGTCAGTGGGTTGGACACGATGACCAGGATCAGTGTCAGTGTGTTGGACTTGATGACCAGGCTCAGTGTCAGTATGTTGGATATGATCAGAATCATTGTCTTTCTGTTGGACATGACCAGGCTCAATGTCAGTATGTTGGACATGATGACCAAAATCAGTGTCAGTGTGTTGGACATGATGACCAGGATCAGTGTCAGTGTGTTGGACATTACCACGCTCAGTGTCAGTGTGTTTGACATGACCAGGATCATTGTCAGTGTTTTGGAAATGATGACCAGGCTCAGTGTAAGTGTGTTGGATATGATGACCAGGATCAGTGTCAGTGTGTTGTACATGACCAGAATCAGTGTCAGTGTGTTGGACATGATGACATGAATCAGTGTCAGTTTATTAGACATGACCAGAATTTGTGTCAGTGTGTTTGACAGGATGACCAGGATCAGTGTCAGTGTGTTGGACATGGTGACCAGAGTCAATGTCAGTGTGTTGGATATGAACAGAATCAGTGTCAGTGTGTTGGCCATGACGACCAGGATCAGTGTCAGTGTGTTGGCCATGACGACCAGGATCAGTATCAGTGTGTTGGCCATGACGACCAGGATCAGTATCAGTGTGTTTGAAACGATGACCAGGATCAGTGTCAGTGTGTTGGACACGATGACCAGGCTCAGTGTCAGTGTGCTGGACATGATGAACAGGCTCAGTGTCAGTGTGCTGGACATGATGACCATGCTCAGTGTCAGTGTGTTGGACATGATGACCAGGCTCAGTGTCAGTGTGTTGGACATGATGGCCAGAATCAGTGTCACTTTGTTGGACATGATGACCAGGCGCACTGTCAGTGTGTTGGACATGATGATCAGGCTCAGTGTCAGTAGGTTGGACATGACCAGGCTCAGTGACATTGTGTTGGACATGATGACCAGGCTCAGTGTCAGTATGTTGGACATGATCATAATCAGTGTCCGTGTGTTGGACATGACCAGGCTCAGTGTCACTATGTTGGACATGATGACCAGGCTCACTGTCAGTGTGTTAGATATGATGACAAGGCTCAAGGTCAGTGTGTTGGACATGACCAGGATCATTGTCAGTGTGTTTGACATAATGACCAGAATCAGTGTCAGTGTGGTGAACATTAATTGAACAGTGTCAGTGTGTTGGACATTATGACCAGGATCAGTGTCAGTGTGTTGGACATGACCAGGCTCAGTGTCAGTGTGTTGGACATGATGACCAGGCTCAGTGTCAGTGTGTTGGACACAATGCCTAGGCTCAATGTCAGTGTGTCTGACATGACCAGGCTCAATGTCAATGTGTTGGACATGATGACCAGGCTCAGTGTCAGTGTGTTGGACATGATGATCAGGCTCAGTGTCAGTGTGTTGGACATGATGACCAGGCTCAGTGTCAGTGTGCTGGACATGATGACTTTGCTGAATGTCAATGTGTTGGGCATGATGATCAGGCTCAGTGTCAGTGTGTTGGACATGATAATCAGGCTCATTGTCAGTATGTTGAACATGACCAGAATCATTGTCGGTGTTTTGGACATGACCAGGATTATTGTCAGTGTGTTGGAAATGATGACCAGAATCAGTGTCAGTGTGTTGGACATGATGACCAGGATCAGTGTCAGTGTGTTGGACATGACCAGGATCAGTGTCAGTGTGTTGGATATGACAAATGTCAGTGTCAGTGTGTTGGACATGATGACCAGGCGCAGTGTCAGTGTGTCTGACATGACCAGGCTCAGTGTCAGTGTGTTGGAAATGACCAGGCTCAGTGTCAGTGTGTTGAACATGACCAGGCTCGGTTTCAGTATGTTGGACATGATGACCAGGCTCAGTGTCAGTGTGTTGGACATGATGACCAGTATCAGTGTCAGTGTGTTGGACATGACCAGAATCAGTGTCAGTGTGTTGGAACAACCAGGATTATTTTCAGTGTGTTGGACATGATGCCCAGGATCAGTGTCAGTGTGTTGGACATTAACAGAATCAGTGTCAGTGTGTTGGACATGACCAGGATTAGTGTCAGTGTGTTGGACATGACCAGACTGCTTTGGCTTCCTGCTGTAGATCAGTGCTCCGTCCGTGAACAGAGAACACAGAGAGAGAAGATGGAGAAATCTAGGGATACGTCCCAAAAGTCATCCTATTCCCTATATAGTGCACCCTACGGGCCCTGGTCAAAGATTGTGCACTACAAAGGGGATACGGTGCCAGTTGGGACATACTCCGTTGCTAGACAGGCTGGGGCCCCATGTTAATAAAAATAAAATGGAAGTGGATGATGAAACAGAACAATGTGCTTCACATTGAGGACTCTACTGAGTGCCCTCAATAATCTCTGGGGTCATGAAGATTTAAGAGGCATCACGTTGTGAGCAGACAGCTCTATTAGGAGTTGTCTTCTACACCTCCTCAGATTCTGTGTGCTCTCTGATGATATAGTTCACATAGATGGAAGACTTCATTTCCTAATGTGAAACATATGCAATCCCTCAATCTCCATGCTGTTTCTGCTCAATGACATCTGCTTTAAGGACTCATTAAGACGATCTTAAAAGATAGGAAAGACTGAAAATAATTGAATTATGTGATGAAGTTCTTTGTGCTTTCTTCTTCATTATGCTCTTGCATCAGCAGGGTTCATCACATGTAATGATCATCAATTCTTCATCCATTCTCCCTCTCTCTCTGTCCATCTGTACCCCCCGTCCACATCCCTGTCCCCGTCCTCCTGTCAGAAGAGGCCAACACGGTGGTGAGTGAGAGCACAGACATGGTGGATGTGAGTTCCTCCACCGCCATCACCACTAACTTCATTGGCCAGAAGACAGAGAATCTGGGAGCAGATATGTGTGAACGATCCTGTGAGGAACTCAGCACCATGTTTCAGGAGCTCAAAGGACTGCGGGTTGTAGTGGGGAACCTCATTGACGGCCTGCAGAAAGTGGTATGTACAGATGTCCTCTGATCATGGGGGGGTGCTCCATACTTTCTGTCTTGTCTTCTATCAGTTTGTCTTGTCTACTATCCGTTTGTCTTGTCTACTATCAGTTGGTCTTGTCTACTATCAGTTTGTCTTGTCTACTATCAGTTTGTCTTGTCTACTATCAGTTTGTCTTGTCTACTATCAGTTGGTCTTGTCTACTATCAGTTTGTCTTGTCTACTATCAGTTTGCCTTGTCTACTATCAGTTTGTCTTGTCTACTATCAGTTGGTCTTGTCTACTATCAGTTGGTCTTGTCTACTATCAGTTGGTCTTGTCTACTATCAGTTTGTCTTGTTTACTATCAGTTTGTCTACTATCAGTTTGTCTTGTCTACTATCAGTTTGTCTTGTTTACTATCAGTTTGTCTTGTCTACTATCAGCTGGTCTTGTCTACTATCAGTTTGTCTTGTCTACTATCAGTTGATCTTGTCTACTATCAGTTTGTCTTGTCTACTATCAGTTTGTCTTGTTTACTATCAGTTTGTCTTGTCTACTATCAGTTTGTCTTGTCTACTATCAGTTTGTCTACTATCAGTTTGTCTTGTTTACTATCAGTTTGTCTTGTTTACTATCAGTTTGTCTTGTCTACAATCAGCTGGTCTTGTCTACAATCAGTTTGTCTTGTTTACTATCAGTTTGTCTACTATCAGTTTGTCTTGTTTACTATCAGTTTGTCTTGTTTACTATCAGTTTGTCTTGTCTACTATCAGCTGGTCTTGTCTACTATCAGCTGGTCTTGTCTACTATCAGCTGGTCTTGTCTACTATCAGTTTGTCTTGTCTACTATCAGTTTGTCTTGTTTAGTATCAGTTTGTCTTGTTTAGTATCAGTTTGTCTTGTCTACTATCAGTTTGTCTTCTTTACTATCAGTTTGTCTTGTTTAGTATCAGTTTGTCTTGTCTACTATCAGTTTGTCTTGTCTACTATCAGTTTGTCTTGTCTACTATCAGTTTGTCTTGTCTACTATCAGTTTGTCTTGTCTACTATCAGTTTGTCTTGTCTACTATCAGTTTGTCTTGTCTACAACCAGTTTTCTATGGAACTGTGTTTGTGAACAAATTAGTGCACTCCATGAACTAATGTTACCAGTTACCTTGATTCTTTAAAATAATGTTTATGGAATGATAGACTGTTGTTAGGTGTAACCGAGAAAATTAGGGAACACTTGGGAGTCGGTATAAATAGTTTGAAGTCTTCTTTGGGGGTTAACATGAGAGACTTTCTAGAGAGATGCTGGTAAAGCAAACCAAAGACCCTGTTGAAGTCATGAAGCAAGGCATGGTAGAACTACTAAAGCAGTGGAGCTAACTGTGTGGTCAGAGTCAGAGTGTGAATCAATGAGGCTGGTTTTATGGCACGTAACATGTGGATATAGGAAGTGTTCCCAACTTCCCTTGGCTGTGATTGGCTTCAGCTAGCGGCTCCTCTCAAGCCTGATATCTGGCTGTGTTTAAACAGACCATGTGCTTCATTCTCCTTCCTCTGTGTGTGTGTGTGTGCATGTGCGTGTGCGTGTGTGTGCGTGTGTGTGTGTGTGCGCGCGTGTGTGTGTGTGTGTGTGTGTGTGTGTGTGTGTGTGTGTGTGTGTGTGTGTGTGTGTGTGTGTGTGTGTGTGTGTGTGTGTGTGTGTGTGTGTGTGTGTGTGTGTGTGTTCGACTGCTCACTGTGAACAGCTATGGTCCCCAAGGCTCTTCCAGACCAAGTGGTGTCTCATAACACTGAAGTGGAGCTACACTACCCTCTGTGGTATCACACACACAATCTCACACACAAACACATGATCACACACACAACTTAATAAAGTGACCTCACGTGTTGCCCTCCTTGAAGCAGTAAGATTGTCAGGAGCAACATGTACTGTAGCTCTCTATGGCTTCCTCCCAGATGGAGGGAGGTATGAAGTTATTCTATGTGTCTGTCTGTTGGGGTCTCCTCAGACAAAGAAAACAGGCTAGCTCCATGCATCTTCCTTTCATATGGATGGAGTTTTGCATCCTATGTGCTTTTATTGCCATTTTATTTGCTTTAAGAAAGCTTTTTGACTGTAGGCTATGTCTTTCTGGCTGTCGTATCCTCAGACAGGCGTTTACTCTAGAGCAGGGGTGTCAAGCTCGTTTTGCCCCGGGGCCGCATTCGCTCTTCAATGAGGTCCAGAGGGTTTTACTGAAAATGTGTTGTATCTCCTCACTGTCAACATTTTGACTCAAACCAACCCTGCTGTAGAGTCTAGACTATGTGTATCTGTCTGTCTGTATCCTCTCTCCTCAGGCTGAGTAAAAACCCATGATGAACTTGTCTGTCTGTCTGTCTGACTATATCTGTCTGTCTGTCGGTCTGTCGGTCTGTCGGTCTGTCTATGTCTGTGTGTCTGTCTATGTCTGTGTGTCTGTCTATGTCTGTGTGTCTGTCTATGTCTGTCTGTCTGTCTGTCTGTCTGTCTGTCTGTCTGTCTGTCTGTCTGTCTGTCTGTCTGTCTGTCTGTCTGTCTGTCTGTCTGTCTGTCTGTCTGTCTGTCTGTCTGTCTGTCTGTCTGTCTGTGTGTGTGTGTGTGTGTGTGTGTGTGTGTGTGTGTGTGTGTGTGTGTCTGACAATGTCTATGTGTCTGTCTCCTCTCTCCAGACCGAGGAGAACACAATGATGAAGGACACTCTGGGAAAGATAAAGAACTCCAAGGAGAAACACATGTGCTGGCAGGATGGACGGATGTTTGAAGATAAGGAGGACTGGGTGGTGGACAGCTGCACCACGTGTACCTGCCAGGTAGGAGACATACAAACCTCCTTAAATGGAGAGACATGACAGACACAGAATGTCATAGGGTGGATATGGTTTTGATTGATTGATAGATTTGTTTGGTTAATTGGTTGGTTGGTTGATTAATTGATCCCAAATTAATCAGTCATAAACCTTTGAGAAGTGCCCAGATCCTGAGGTCTTACAATAAACTAATTCATTCATAGGTCACCTAAAGCAACTAATGTTTTTCGCATGACAGGACTCAAAGATCGTGTGTCACCAAATCACCTGTCCTCCTGTAGCCTGTGCTAGCCCCTCCTTCATCGACGGAGAGTGTTGCCCTGTGTGTCTGCGTAAGTAGCCACTCATTCTATACACCATTCTATCATTAAACCCTTGCAACAGCCTAATCCTGACCCATAACCATTGAACAGAAGGAAAAATAGCAGAATGTGGCTTTAATAACTGTTTCCATAAGCTTTACAGGAGGTATCGCAATTAGGAAACGTACTGAAGTGAAAACGAGACTCCGGAGCCCTGTAAAAAAAATTGCATCACATTGATCAATAAACAATTGCTTACCTCGCTTAATTTCACATCTAGCTGAAGATTAACAATTACTATAACACGTATTCTCTCGCAAACACACTTCGCTTCATTTCACATCTGGCTGAAGTCCTTTCTAGAGCCAAGGCCTCTGATGCCAGATCTGAGTACCAGAGAAACAACATTTCCATGCATATTAAGTTTGAATAATAGAGCCGTGTTATTGTTGTACAGCTGGTTGGTCTGTAAAGGGACGACCACGTTTTAATGTTCTACATGAAAACAGCAGCACTACAGGCTGCCATACTCTGAAGTGCTGAAGCGGTCTCTGTGAACCATGACGTCATATAAAACCTAAGCATCAAAACAGACTGCTCTCCAGAGATTTGTTTCTCTGCATCTTTTGAAGCGTTCCTAGTTCCAACAATGACACAGAGCAACTGTAGACGAGATGGTGTGGTGGGGAAACATGCAATAATGCAATGAGTTGACTTCATCGTAGAAAGATAGCTTTGCGCGTTTATTTTGTTTAAGGTTTGTTACATTTTATTTACATTTAATTGAAATAATATACATTAATCTAGATAGCAGGGTTTTCACTTTTCAGAAGCAGAACATGATGATTTGTCATTAATAACCCTTTGAGTTTCCCCCAGCCAAGGACAGTGAGGACGGCTGGTCCCCCTGGTCAGAGTGGACAGAGTGTACTGTCACCTGTGGGACAGGTACTCAACAGAGAGGACGCTCATGTGATGCCACCAGTAACCCCTGCTCTGGACCATCCATCCAGACCAGGAAATGCAGCCTAGGAAAATGTGACAGCCGAGGTGAGTCAACCTGTCTGCTACAGTCTCCTTTGTGTCAACCTACCTTGACCTCTATTGGTTAGACTCTTTCCACTCTGAAGCTTGTTGCCATTTTAAATACACTTTATAGAAAGTTTGATTTAATATGATTTGATTAGACCAACTAAGGACCTTTGGGTGAACATGATGGTACCTCTCTCCCATCTCATACCATTACCACTGAGAAAGAGAGTAGTTTTAGCCAAAACAGCAGTGTGATGTTTTTACAGACAAAAGGCAACCACATCATAAATGTAGTATTTTCCTGCAACTGCCAAGTGTAGGTGTGTGTGTGTGTGTGTGTGTGTGTGTGTGTGTGTGTGTGTGTGTGTGTGTGTGTGTGTGTGTGTGTGTGTGTGTGTGTGTGTGTGTGTGTGTGTGTGTTTTTGCATATGAGGGTGTGTGCGAGTATATGTTTGTGAAAGGATCAAGAGAGAGGATGATGTCATTAGAAGCAGCTGTGTAATGATGGAACAGGGGACAAAGTGACTGAATAGACATATAGTGCACTGCTCTGCTAGGCTGGAGATGGCTGGACAGGGACCTCATCCCACTCTGACTCAAAATACTTCTCTCACTCTCTCTCTCTCTCTCTCTCTCTCTCTCTCTGTCTGTCTGTTTCTGTCTGTCTCTGTCTGCTGTGGGAAATAGGTCACGTACATGGCTGTAGAGAGTGTGTCCATCCTGTTAGCCTAAAGGACTCACTAGTACCCACCAAACAACGTCACCCATAGCGACCTACATATTAGTGGTTTATTATACTGCAACCAAATTACCCAGAAATGGATAATAAAGACCTTTAAATCTGAAAAAATAATATATCCCATTTAGCAGAAGCTTTTATCCAAAGCCACTTGCAGTCCTACGTGCATACTGTACGTTGTTTACGTATGGGTGATCCCGGGATCAAACCCACTATTCTGGCATTACAAGCGGCATGTTCTACTGCACTAAAAAGGACTACCATATTACATGTATGTATTTTCCTATACACTGCCTTGACTGACCTGTGTGTATTCAGTTCGTCAGGATGGTAGGTGGAGCCTGTGGTCTCCATGGTCATCATGTTCGGTGACGTGTGGCGAGGGTCAGATCACCAGGATACGCCACTGCAACGCCCCCACACCACAACTGGGGGGCAAAGACTGTGAGGGCCAGGGGAGAGAGACACAGCGCTGTGAGGCCAAGCCCTGTCCCAGTGAGTATGGTGGCCCAAGAGGAACAACACAGACAGGGTTCAACATTTTAGCTGTGCACTGATTGAGCTTGCCTCTTTCTTTAGAAAGAGAACTACTTTGAACCCAGGAGTTTGATCTGATTAATAACCACTAACCTGGATTTAAAAACAGGCAGAATGAGACGTTTTATAGCTCGTTCCACTCATATAGGATGGGGCACCATTCACATGCTAAACATTCTGTCTGTCTTTTATAAAACTACTGCGGTTATAGCTTCCAGACCGCAACAGGGCTGAGAATCGAATGACCCCTAGGAGATGTGTAGAGTGGTTTGTGTGTGACTGTAGGCCTTCAACTACTACTGTAATTCACTTTCTTACGGTAAAAGAGACTTGATAAGGCAGTAATGTAAAGTAGTAAAACCTCCCCAATGTGGAGGTAGTCCCCAATGTGATCTAAAAGAGATCCTAACAAACAGTATGATGGTCCACTAACTGTTTATTTGTTGTCCACGTGCAGTTGACGGTGGTTGGGGACCGTGGTCGCCATGGGCGATCTGCTCGGCAACCTGTGGGGGTGGAGTTAAGGGTCGGACCCGTGTCTGTAACAGCCCCGAACCCCAGTACGGAGGCAAGAAGTGCCCCGGGGAGACCAACGACAGTAACGCCTGCAACAAACAGGACTGCCCTATCGGTGAGTGAGTGTGCACGTGTGTGTGTTTGTGTGCGTGCGTATGTGTCGCACCCAGCACCTCCACCAGGTGCTGGGTGCAACAGTTCATTCTAGCATTCCTGTTTAGTTATTATACCTCATTTCAACATTCCTGTGATAGGTGCTCTTAGAATGGCTAAGTTATTCACATATTTGTGCTGATAACAAAGTCTGGGAGGATGTGTTTGGCCTATTATGAGAAGGAAGACATTAGCTAATGCTAACATTGCTCTGAAAGCACTGAAAGCTGCTAACTTGGAGAGAAATGAAGGAAATGAAGGGAGCAACCTGAAGTGAGCAACCTGAGCAACCTGGAGAAGCTAAATGTCAATATCGAAATATCAATACACAAATGTCCAAACGTAGCTGCATTAGGCATGTCCTGGTTCTCTTCATTATCATAACCGGTCGCCATGTTTCTTTCACATGGCTGTTTTAGTTATAGCTCTTTTATATGTCTGCTAACCATGCTAATCCCTGTCAGACGGCTGTCTGCAAACCATGCTAACACCTGTCAGATGTCTGTCTGCTAACCATGCTAATCCCTGTCAGATGGCTGTCTGTCTAACCCATGCTAACACCTGTCAGATGTCTGTCTGCTAACCATGCTAACACCTGTCAGATGTCTGTCTGCTAACCATGCTAATCCCTGTCAGACGGCTGTCTGCAAACCATGCTAACACCTGTCAGATGTCTGTCTGCTAACCATGCTAATCCCTGTCAGACGGCTGTCTGCAAACCATGCTAACACCTGTCAGACGGCTGTCTGTCTAACTCATGCTAATCCCTGTCAGATGGCTGTCTGTCTAACCCATGCTAATCCCTGTCAGATGGCTGTCTGTCTAACCCATGCTAACACCTGTCAGATGTCTGTCTGCTAACCATGCTAATCCCTGTCAGACGGCTGTCTGTCTAACTCATGCTAATCCCTGTCAGACATCTGTCTGCTAACCATGCTAATCCCTGTCAGACGGCTGTCTGTCTAACCCATGCTAACACCTGTCAGATGTCTGTCTGCTAACCATGCTAATCCCTGTCAGATGGCTGTCTGTCTAACCCATGCTAATCCCTGTCAGACATCTGTCTGCTAACCATACTAATCCCTGTCAGACGGCTGTCTGTCTAACCCATGCTAACACCTGTCAGATGTCTGTCTGCTAACCATGCTAATCCCTGTCAGATGGCTGTCTGCAAACCATGCTAACACCTGTCAGATGTCTGTCTGCTAACCATGCTAATCCCTGTCAGACGGCTGTCTGCAAACCATGCTAACACCTGTCAGATGTCTGTCTGCTAACCATGCTAATCCCTGTCAGACGGCTGTCTGCAAACCATGCTAACACCTGTCAGATGTCTGTCTGCTAACCATGCTAATCCCTGTCAGATGGCTATCTGTCTAACCCATGCTAACACCTGTCAGATGTCTGTCTGCTAACCATGCTAATCCCTGTCAGACGGCTGTTTGTCTAACCCATGCTAATCCCTGTCAAATGGCTGTTTGTCTAACCCATGCTAATCCCTGTCAAATGGCTGTCTGTCTAACCCATGCTAATCCCTGTCAAATGGCTGTCTGTCTAACCCATGCTAACACCTGTCAGATGGCTTTCTGTCTAACCCATGTTTTATTGTTCCCTGTCAGACGTCTGTCTGTCTAACCCATGCTAATCCCTGTCAGATGTCTGTTTAACCATGTTTTATTGTTCCCTGTCAGACGTCTGTCTGTCTAACCATGTTTTATTGTTCCCTGTCAGACGGCTGTCTGTCTAACCATGTTTTATTGTTCCCTGTCAGACGTCTGTCTGTCTAACCCATGCTAATCCCTGTCAGATGTCTGTTTAACCATGTTTTATTGTTCCCTGTCAGACGTCTGTCTGTCTAACCCATGTTTTATTGTTCCCTGTCAGACGGCTGTCTGTCTAACCCATGTTTTATTGTTCCCTGTCAGACGGCTGTCTGTCTAACCATGTTTTATTGTTCCCTGTCAGACGGCTGTCTGTCTAACCATGTTTTATTGTTCCCTGTCAGACGGCTGTCTGTCTAACCCATGCTTTGGGGGAGTGGACTGTAACAGCGGCTCTGACGGATCCTGGGAGTGTGGACCCTGCCCCCTTGGTTTCCGTGGCAACGGCACTCACTGTGAAGATGTCAACGAGGTAAATTAGGGTTAAAGAAGGTTACACAAGTTAGATACTTTAACTAATGGTTAACCCTAACCGTAACTTTAGCTCTAATCATAGCCTTAAATTAATGTAGATCACCAGGCTATGCCTAACCCTAACCATTAGTTCATCCTGAACTCATTCATAGTCTTGACCTGTTACCCTTTTATAATCTGACCCTACTTCTGATCCTCTTCTTCCTCAGTGTGACATGGGCTCTGATAGATCAATATGATCGATTGATTTGACCTGATCCTCTTCTTCCTCAGTGTGACATGGGCTCTGATAGATCAATATGATCGATTGATTTAACCTGATCCTCTTCTTCCTCAGTGTGACATGGGCTCTGATAGATCAATATGATCGATTGATTTAACCTGATCCTCTTCTTCCTCAGTGTGACATGGGCTCTGATAGATCAATATGATCGATTGATTTAACCTGATCCTCTTCTTCCTCAGTGTGACATGGGCTCTGATAGATCAATATGATCGATTGATTTGACTTGATCCTCTTCTTCCTCAGTGTGACATGGGCTCCGATAGATCAATATGATCGATTGATTGTTTGATTTGATCTGATCCTCTTCCTCCTCAGTGTGACATGGGCTCTGATAGATCAATATGATCGATTGATTTGATCTGATCCTCTTCTTCCTCAGTGTGACATGGGCTCTGATAGATCAATATGATTGATTGATTGTTTGATTTGATTTGATCTGATCCTCTTCCTCCTCAGTGTGACATGGGCTCTGCTTTCTGACTGATGAGCTGAATTAATTTATTTGATATGTTTTTTTCCCCTTCTCAGTGTGACATTGTGTCAGATGTCTGCTTTAAAGCAGGTGGAGCATTGCGTTGCGTCAACACAGACCCAGGGTTCCACTGTCTGGCCTGCCCACCCCGCTACAAGGGAACACAGCCCTTCGGTGTGGGCGTGGAGGCTGCCAGCAAGAACAAACAGGTACGTCTGTGCCGGTTTTAGACCTAGTGTATTCTTTAGGCAGCGTATTAGTGGAGGTTGTATGAGGTGGTAGGTGGTATGAGGCTTGATTTACAGTATTAGTAGAGTTGGAATGAGGCTTGGTTTACAGTATTAGTAGAGGTGGTATAAGGCTTGCTTTACAGTATTAGTAAAGGTGGTATGAGGCTTGCTTTACAGTATTAGTAGAGGTGGTATAAGGCTTGCTTTACAGTATTAGTGGAGGTGGTATGAGTCTTGCTTTACAGTATTAGTAGAGGTGGTAGGAGGCTTGGTTTACAGTATTAGTAGAGCTGGTATGAGGCTTGGTTTACAGTATTAGTAGAGGTGGTAGGTGGTATGAGGCTTGGTTTACAGTATTAGTAGAGGTGGTAGGTGGTATGAGGCTTGGTTTACAGTATTAGTAGAGGTGGTATGAAGCTTGGTTTAGAGTATTAGTGTAGGTTGTATGAGGCTTGGTTTACAGTATTAGCAGAGGTGGTAGGTGCTTTGAGGCTTGGTTTACAGTATTAGTAGAGATGGTAGGTGGTATGAGGCTTGCTTTACAGTATTAGTAGAGGTGGTAGGTGGTATGATGCTTGGTTTACAGTATTAGTAGAGGTGGTATGATGCTTGGTTTACAGTATTAGTAGAGGTGGTATGAGGCTTGCTTTACAGTATTAGTAGAGGTGGTATGAGGCTTGGTTTACAGTATTAGTAGAGGTGGTATGAGGCTTGTTTTACAGTATTAGTAGAGGTGGTATGAGGCTTGGTTTACAGTATTAGTAGAGTTGGTATGAGGCTTGGTTAACAGTATTAGTAGAGGTGGTATGAGGCTTGGTTTACAGTATTAGTAGAGGTGGTATGAAGCTTGGTTTAGAGTATTAGTGTAGGTTGTATGAGGCTTGGTTTACAGTATCAGTAGAGGTGGTATGAAGCTTGGTTTAGAGTATTAGTGTAGGTTGTATGAGGCTTGGTTTACAGTATTAGCAGAGGTGGTAGGTGCTTTGAGGCTTGGTTTACAGTATTAGTAGAGATGGTAGGTGGTATGAGGCTTGCTTTACAGTATTAGTAGAGGTGGTAGGTGGTATGATGCTTGGTTTACAGTATTAGTAGAGGTGGTATGAGGCTTGGTTTACAGTATTAGTAGAGGTGGTAGGTGGTATGATGCTTGGTTTACAGTATTAGTAGAGGTGGTATGAGGCTTGGTTTACAGTATTAGTAGAGGAGGTAGGTGGTATGAGCCTTGGTTTACAGTATTAGTAGAGGTGGTATGAGGCTTGGTTTACAGTATTAGTAGAGGTGGTAGGTGGTATGATGCTTGGTTTACAGTATTAGTAGAGGTGGTATGATGCTTGGTTTACAGTATTAGTAGAGGTGGTATGAGGCTTGGTTTACAGTATTAGTAGAGGTGGTAGGTGGTATGATGCTTGGTTTACAGTATTAGTAGAGGTGGTATGAGGCTTGGTTTACAGTATTAGTAGAGGAGGTAGGTGGTATGATGCTTGGTTTACAGTATTAGTAGAGGTGGTATGAGGCTTGGTTTACAGTATTAGTAGAGGTGGTAGGTGGTATGATGCTTGGTTTACAGTATTAGTAGAGGTGGTATGAGGCTTGGTTTACAGTATTAGTAGAGGAGGTAGGTGGTATGAGGCTTGGTTTACAGTATTAGTAGAGGTGGTATGAGGCTTGGTTTACAGTATTAGTAGAGGTGGTAGGTGGTATGATGCTTGGTTTACAGTATTAGTAGAGGTGGTATGATGCTTGGTTTACAGTATTAGTAGAGGTGGTATGAGGCTTGGTTTACAGTATTAGTAGAGGAGGTAGGTGGTATGAGGCTTGGTTTACAGTATTAGTAGAGGTGGTATGATGCTTGGTTTACAGTATTAGTAGAGGTGGTATGAGGCTTGGTTTACAGTATTAGTAGAGGAGGTAGGTGGTATGAGGCTTGGTTTACAGTATTAGTAGAGGTGGTATGATGCTTGGTTTACAGTATTAGTAGAGGTGGTATGAGGCTTGGTTTACAGTATTAGTAGAGGAGGTAGGTGGTATGAGGCTTGGTTTACAGTATTAGTAGAGGTGGTATGATGCTTGGTTTACAGTATTAGTAGAGGTGGTATGAGGCTTGGTTTACAGTATTAGTAGAGGAGGTAGGTGGTATGAGGCTTGGTTTACAGTATTAGTAGAGGTGGTATGATGCTTGGTTTACAGTATTAGTAGAGGTGGTATGAGGCTTGGTTTACAGTATTAGTAGAGGAGGTAGGTGGTATGAGGCTTGGTTTACAGTTTTTTAAATGTTATTTTATTTCACCTTTATTAAACCAGGTAGGCTAGTTGAGAACAAGTTCTCATTTACAACTGTGACCTGGCCAAGATAAAGCAAAGCAGTGCGACACAAACAACAACACAGAGTTACACATGGAATAAACAAACGTACAGTCAATAACACAATAGAAAAGTCTATATACAGTGTGTGCAAATGAAGTAAGATTAGGGAGGTAAGGCAATAAATAGGCCATAGAGGCAAAATAATTACAATATAGCAAGTAAACACTGGAGTGATAGATGTGCAGAAGATGAATGTGCAAGTAGAGATACTGGGGTGCAAAGGAGCAAAAAATAATAATAATAATAACAATATGGGGATGCGGTAGTTGGGTGGGCTATTTACAGATCGGCTATGTACAGATGCAATGATCTGTATGCTTCTCTGACAGCTGATGCTTAAAGTTGGTGAGGGAGATATGAGTCTCCAGCTTCAGTGACTTTTGCAGTTCGTTTCAATCATTGTCAACAGAAAACGTGAAGGAAACGCGGCCAAAGGAGGAATTGGCTTTGGGGGTGACCAGTGAAATATACCTGCTGGAGCGCATGCTACGGGTGGGTGCTGCTATGGTGACCAGTAAGCTGAGATAGGGCGGGGCTTTACCTAGCAAAGACTTGTAGATGACCTGGAGCCAGTGGGTTTGCCGATGAATATGAAGCAAGGGCCAGCCAACGAGAGCATACAGGTCACAGTGGTGGGTAGTATATGGGGCTTTGGTGACAAAACGGATGGCACTGTGATAGACTGCATCCAATTTGCTGAGTACAGTGTTGGAGGCTATTTTGTTAATTACATCGCCGAAGTCAAGGATCGGTAGGATAGTCAGTTTTACGAGGGTATGTTTGGCAGCATGAGTGAAGGATGCTTTGTTGCAAAATAGGAAGCCGAGTCTAGATTTAATTTTCGATTGGAGATGCTTAATGTGAGTCTGGAATGGAGAGTATAGAGTCTAACCAGACACCTAGGTATTTAAGTCAGAACTGGCCAGAGTAGTGATGCTAGAGGGGCGGGCAGGTGCGGGCAGCATTTGGTTGAAGAGCATGCATTTAGTTTTACTTGCATTTAAGAGCAGTTGGAGGCCACGGAAGGAGTGTTGTATGGCATTGAGCTCGTCTGGAGGTTAGTTAGCACAGTGTCCAAAGAAGGGCCCGAAGTATACAGAATGGTGTCGTCTGCGTAGAGGTGGATCAGAGAATCACCAGTAGCAAGAGCGACATCATTGAGGTATACAGAGAAAAGAGTCGGCCCAAGAATTGAACCCTGTGGCACCCCCATAGAGACTAACAGAGGTCCGGACAACAGGCCCTCCGATTTGACACACTGAACTCTATCTGAGAAGTAGTTGGTGAACCAAGCGAGGCAGTAATTTGAGAAAACAAGGCTGTTGAGTCTGCCGATAAGAATGCGGTGATTGACAGAGTCGAAAGCCTTGGCCAGGTTGATTAAGACGGCTGCACAGTATTGTCTTTTATCGATGGCGGTTATGATGTCGTTTAGGACCGTGAGCGTAGCTGAGGTGCACCCGTAACCAGCTCGGAAACCAGATTGCATAGCGGAGAAGGTACGGTGGGATTCGAAATGGTCGGTGATCGGTTTGTTAACTTGGCTTTCGAAGACCTTGGAAAGGCAGGGTAGGATAGATATAGGTCTATAACAGTTTGGGTCTAGGGTGTCTCCCCCTCTGAAGAGGGGGATGACCGCAGCAGCTTTCCAATCTTTGGGGATCTCAGATGATAAGAAAGAGAGGTTGAACAGGCTAGTAATAGGGATTGCAACAATTGCGGATGATAATTCTAGAAAGAGAGGGTCCAGATTGTCTAGCAAAGCTGATTTGTAGGGGTCTAGATTTTGCAGCTCTTTCAGAACATCAGCTATCTGGATTTGGGTGAAGGAGAAATGGGGGAGGCTTGGGCAAGTTGCAATGGGAGGTGCAGAGCTGTTGACCGGGGTAGGGGTAGCCAGGTGGAAAGCATGGCCAGCCGTAGAAAAATGCTTTTTGAAATTGTCAATTATTGTGGATTTATCGGTGGTGAGAGTGTTTCCTAGCCTCAGTGCAGTGGGTTTTACAATGTCCCAGACATGTTTGGAGTTTGTGCTACAGGATGCAAATTTCTGTTTGAAAAAGCTAGCCTTTTTTTTGCTTTCCTAACTGCCTGTGTATATTGGTTCCTAACTTCCCTGAAAAGTTGCATATCGCGGGGGCTATTCGATGCTAATGCAGGACGCCACAGGATGTTTTTGTGCTGGTCAAGGGCAGTCAGGTCTGGAGAGAACCGAGGGCTATATCTGTTCCAGGTTCTTTATTTTTTGAATGGGGCACGCTTATTTAAGATGGTGAGGAAAGCACATTTAAAGAATAACCAGGCATCTTCTACTGACGGAATGAGGTCAATATCCTTCCAGGATACCCGGGCCAGGTCGATTAGAAAGGCCTGCTCGCTGAAGTGTTTTAGGGAGCGTTTGACAGTGATGGGGGTGGTCGTTTGACCACGGACCCATTACGGACGCAGGAAATGAGGCAGTGATCGCTGAGATCCTGGTTGAAGACAGCAGAGATGTATTTAGAGGGCAGGTTGGTCAGGATGATATCTATGAGGGTGCCCGTGTTTACGGATTTGGGGTTGTACCTGGTAGGTTCCATGATAATTTGGGTGAGATTGAGGGCATCAAGTTTAGATTGTAGGACGGCCGGGGTGGCATATCCCAGTTTAGGTCACCTAACAGTACAAACTCTGAAGATAAATGGGGGGCAATTAATTCACATAAGATGTCTAGGGCACAGCTGGGGGCTGAGGTGGGTCTGTAACAAGCGGCAACAGTGAGAGACTTAGTAGAGGTAGAGGTAGAGGAATGGTAGAGGTATTAGTAGAGGTGGTATGAGGCTAGGTTTACAGTATTAGTAGAGGTGGTAGTTGCTATGAGAGCTATAAAGTGTGTGGAACTTTACAAAGTAATGTGTATGTGTATTTGATGGTGTATATGTTAGCACTCAGTTTCCACTCTAACCACACATATCTGATGTTTTAATGATGCTTTGTTAGGTCATTAACTACTTGCACCACATCTGTTGTGGTATACATACATTGTTTCTCCTTTAAAACTGTGATAACTGTTGGGAAGTTGAATCATTTCGTTACATAGCTCGCTTTCCAATAGACCTGGGTTCAAATAATATTTGAAATCATTTAAAATACTATCAGGGCTTGATTGAGCTTACCTGGCACAATGGAACCAATAGAATAGTCACAAAACTACAAACCCTGCCCATTTGGCACTCCAGACAGGCAAAAACAAACACTCAAAAGTATTTGAATGATCTCAAATAGTATTTGAACCCAGATCTGCTCTGCCCTAATGTTGCATAACATACCTAGTAAATCACTACTTTGTCACTGGCCTTTAAAAACTGGGCCTGCTCTGATCCGAGGCAAACATCGTACGAATTGATTTGAGAGAAGGGGAAAGGGAATTGTCTCATAGCTGGCATTGAGCGCCTCTGTATCCCAGAGCTGATTAAAGGAATAAATGTTTTCTTATTGGTCATCACGCAACACTGTTGTAGCGTTATGGTATGAGCTCATGGACTGGCATCCACTCACTTCCTATAGATGGACTGCTGTAGCCATAGAGATATAACAACTGTAGCCATAGAGAAATAACAGTGTTCTCTTGCTATAGCTACACAATACACTGTAGCAGAATCCACAGGGCACAGGGGTCAGGGCAGAGCAGGGGGCATATAGATTCAGAAGTACAGCCCTCACATATGACATAACATGAAAAGACATGACATAACATCACATAACATGGCATAACATCACATAGCGTGACAAGACATGACATAACATGACATAACATGACATGACATCTGAGAACACAGTTCACAATGAGATTGAGACCCTGATTTACTGACCTTTTACCATGCTCTTCCTTAGGAAATGAAAATATGTCAAATTAGACAAAACAAAATGGTTTATTTAAGCAATAAGATCAGAGGGGGTGTGGTATATGGCCAATATACCCCGGCTGAAGTGTCTTCTTAGGCTGTTCCCTTTCTTTCTCTCTATCTCATCTCTATCTATCTAGGTTTGCGAGCCAGAGAACCCCTGCAAAGACAAGACCCACAACTGTCACCGTTCAGCTGAGTGTATCTACCTTAGCCACTTCAGTGACCCCATGTATAAGTGTGAGTGTAGGATAGGCTATGCCGGGGATGGCTTCATCTGTGGAGAGGACTCTGACCTAGACGGATGGCCCAATCAGAACCTGGTGTGTGGCGCCAACGCCACCTATCATTGCAGGAAGGTAACGGACCCTAACATTATGTTTCCTGGGCCACATTAAGCCTAGTCCATAGTCCTTGATTAAACCTAGACCTTCCTGGACTAGTCCTGGAATAAAAATTAGTTTCAATTGAGATTTTCCATTGAGCATGCGCTTTAGTCTAGGACTAGGCTTAATCTAGGTCCAGGAAACTTTTATCCTCAATGTCAGACCTGCAGATTTTCCAAATTTTTCCAATCTTACAGTGTGTCACTCGTTGATAGTTCATCCTGTGGCTATTTCTAAAACTGTTTCCATTTCTTTATCAATCTTTAACAGGATAACTGCCCCAACCTGCCTAACTCTGGACAAGAGGACTTTGACAAAGACGGCCAGGGAGATGCTTGCGACAAGGATGATGACAATGATGCAATTGTGGATGAAAGAGTAGGAGACCTTTTTTAAAGGCCCTGTGAAGTCCAAAACATTATTGTCCTTTGTTTTTATATATATATTATATATATATTTACACACTATGAGGTTGGAATAATAGTGTGAAATTCTGAAAATGATGATAATGCCCTTTAAGTGTAAGAGCAGTTTAAAAATACCTCCTGAAATGTTGACTTGTTTGCATGGGTGGACTTTTGACCTGCCTGGCGATATAAGCTAACAGACCAATAACAAAGGTAGTTTCAAACCTAGCTACTTATGCCTCCCATTAGGCACCTCCAATTAGGCCTCTCACTCAGACCACTCCCAGACACTCCTAGAAAAATTATTGCTTGAGAAATTGCTCTTTGCTAAGTAGGTATTTTTGTTCATTTTCAACCATTTTAATTGAAAACAATCACAGTTAGGTACTTGATTGTTACCCAGAAATGATTTAATATTGAGATAAAAATGGCTGTGTTGGACCTTTAAGGCAAATGTATTAAATAGATGAAAATATATTCAGTAACTCTTGGTAGGACAATAGAAGTTTGCTTCAAAGGTCAATGTTTTATTGTTAAAACCAACGCATTTCGGCAAATGCCTTCATCAGGGTATTTAGATGAATTCAATAGGAAATCAAATGCCCTCTTCAAGCAACGGACGCTTTAATAATTCCCATTTTGATGCTCTCTCTCTCTCCTCAGGACAACTGTCCTCTCCTGTATAACCCCAGACAGTTTGACTTTGATAAAGATGATGTGGGTGACCGATGTGATAACTGCCCCTACGAACACAACCCTGCCCAGATTGACACTGACCACAACGGCGAAGGAGATGCCTGTGCTGTCGACATTGATGGAGATGGTACTAGTTATTTCTGACCAAATTACTAAAGATTATGCAACACTGTTGTATTATAGTCAGGGGGAAGGCTCCTTCAACTCTTAACTTTTATATGCCTCTAATGTATTATTTAAAGGGATCGTTTATCTCCTTCCCCAGAGTCAGATGAACACCATTTTTATGTCTCTGCGTGCGGTTTGCAGGAAGTTGCTAACTAGCGCTAGCGCAATTGCTAACTAGTGTTAGCGCAATGGCTGGACGTCTATGGGTATTTGCTAGCATTCTAGTCCTTCTGCTAATGCTAGTTAGCATTGGCTCGTGAAACATCCTCTAACTTCCTTCATACTGGAAACAAAAACATAAAAATGGTATCCAGAAGTTCATCTGACTCTGGGAGGTAGATAAAGGGCCTCATTGCCAAAATCCCCAAGTATCCCTTTAATAGTATTTAAGAAAATGGTTAATGGGTACTAAGAAGATATTGAATGGATTATTGCGGGATAGTAAATCATGCAAAGGAATTACTAGCTGGCAGATTGCGATTCATCTTTCCACCCTCAACTATCAACTGATTGATTAGCATTAGCAATTTATATGGCACGGAATGTGATATGCCACATGCAAGCACAGGCAAGCAAATATCTAAGATTATGACTCAAGATAAGTCCTGCACACACAATATTACAATTTTCCATTTCATTATCCATTTCCCCTTTCCTTTAGAAATCCCAAATGAGCAAGACAACTGTCCGTACGTGTACAACAATGACCAAAAGGACACTGACATGGATAGAGTGGGTGACCAGTGTGACAACTGTCCTCTACTACACAACCCTGACCAGGTAGTCACTATTACACTACTTGTATAATTACAAAAGCTACCCCATTGCTATTAGGGGTGCTAAATTCCAGAAACATGACCAAAATTCCCAGAAATCCCAGTTGTAGTTGGAGGATTCACTCCCTCCTTGTTCCTCATTCCAGGAATCTTCCAACCGGGAATTCTGGAAAACATTTAGAAAATCAAGCTGGTATCTGTAACCCTCACCTCTCCTCTCTAACAGGCTGACACAGACAATGACCTGTAACCCTCCCCTCTACTCTCTAACAGGCTGACACAGACAATGACCTGTAACCCTCCCCTCTCCTCTCTAACAGGCTGACACAGACAATGACCTGTAACCCTCCCCTCTCCTCTCTAACAGGCTGACACAGACAATGACCTGTAACCCTCCCCTCTCCTCTCTAACAGGCTGACACAGACAATGACCTGTAACCCTCCCCTCTCCTCTCTAACAGGCTGACACAGACAATGACCTGTAACCCTCCCCTCTCCTCTCTAACAGGCTGACACAGACAATGACCTGTAACCCTCCCCTCTCCTCTCTAACAGGCTGACACAGACAATGACCTGTAACCCTCCCCTCTCCTCTCTAACAGGCTGACACAGACAATGACCTGTAACCCTCACCTCTCCTCTCTAACAGGCTGACACAGACAATGACCTGTAACCCTCCCCTCTCCTCTCTAACAGGCTGACACAGACAATGACCTGTAACCCTCACCTCTCCTCTCTAACAGGCTGACACAGACAATGACCTGTAACCCTCCCCTCTCCTCTCTAACAGGCTGACACAGACAATGACCTGTAACCCTCCCCTCTCCTCTCTAACAGGCTGACACAGACAATGACCTGTAACCCTCCCCTCTCCTCTCTAACAGGCTGACACAGACAATGACCTGTAACCCTCCCCTCTCCTCTCTAACAGGCTGACACAGACAATGACCTGTAACCCTCCCCTCTCCTCTCTAACAGGCTGGCACAGACAATGACCTGTAACCCTCCCCTCTCCTCTCTAACAGGCTGACACAGACAATGACCTGTAACCCTCCCCTCTCCTCTCTAACAGGCTGACACAGACAATGACCTGTAACCCTCCCCTCTCCTCTCTAACAGGCTGACACAGACAATGACCTGTAACCCTCCCCTCTCCTCTCTAACAGGCTGACACAGACAATGACCTGTAACCCTCCCCTCTCCTCTCTAACAGGCTGACACAGACAATGACCTGTAACCCTCCCCTCTCCTCTCTAACAGGCTGACACAGACAATGACCTGTAACCCTCCCCTCTCCTCTCTAACAGGCTGACACAGACAATGACCTGTAACCCTCCCCTCTCCTCTCTAACAGGCTGACACAGACAATGACCTGTAACCCTCCCCTCTCCTCTCTAACAGGCTGACACAGACAATGACCTGTAACCCTCCCCTCTCCTCTCTAACAGGCTGACACAGACAATGACCTGTAACCCTCCCCTCTCCTCTCTAACAGGCTGACACAGACAATGACCTGTAACCCTCCCCTCTCCTCTCTAACAGGCTGACACAGACAATGACCTGTAACCCTCCCCTCTCCTCTCTAACAGGCTGACACAGACAATGACCTGTAACCCTCCCCTCTCCTCTCTAACAGGCTGACACAGACAATGACCTGTAACCCTCCCCTCTCCTCTCTAACAGGCTGACACAGACAATGACCTTGTAGGAGACCAGTGTGACAACAACCAGGACATTGATGAAGACGGTCACCAGAACAACCTGGACAACTGTCCTTATGTGGCCAACTCCAACCAGGCAGACCACGATAAGGACGGCAAAGGGGACGCCTGTGACTTCGACGATGACAATGACGGTATCCCTGACGATAGAGACAACTGTAGATTGACGCCCAACAAAGATCAACTGGACTCTGATGGTAAGGAGGAAAACACGTGTGCATGGAAGTATGCATACCTGCGTGCGCACGCACACACACACAACGTGCATCAGCATGTTGAATACCCTCACACCTGTGAACAGTGCTGTGGCTGTAGCTGTCTGAATTAGCCACTAGGTAGACTCTGTAATAGCCCTATGTAGTATACTGTAGATACTATCTGTATCCTAACCGTGTACCTGGGAACCCTAACCCTGTACCTGGGAACCCTAACCCTGCACCTGGGAACCCTAACCCTGTACCGGGGAACCCTAACCCTGCACCTGGGAACCCTAACCTGTACCGGGGAACCCTAACCCTGCACCTGGGAACCCTAACCCTGTACCGGGGAACCCTAACCCTGTACTGGGGAACCCTAACCCTGTACCGGGGAACCCTAACCATGTACCGGGGAACCCTAACCCTGCACCTGGGAACCCTAACCTGTACCGGGGAACCCTAACCCTGCACCTGGGAACCCTAACCCTGTACCGGGGAACCCTAACCCTGTACTGGGGAACCCTAACCCTGCACCGGGGAACCCTAACCCTGCACCTGGGAACCCTAACCCTGCACCTGGGAACCCTAACCCTGTACCTGGGAACCCTAACCCTGCACCTGGGAACCCTAACCCTGTACTGGGGAACCCTAACCCTGCACCGGGGAACCCTAACCCTGCACCTGGGAACCCTAACCCTGCACCTGGGAACCCTAACCCTGTACCTGGGAACCCTAACCCTGCACCTGGGAACCCTAACCCTGCACCTGGGAACCCTAACCCTGCACCTGGGAACCCTAACCCTGCACCTGGGAACCCTAACCCTGCACCTGGGAACCCTAACCCTGCACCTGTGCACCATAAACACACATGAGATTCCTTTTATCCCCTCCTTTTCACTCATCTTTTTACAGTTCAATATGCCATGTTCTATTTCCCCTCTCTCTCTATAAAAAGGCAGGTGTATAGTGAAGTATGGTTAGAGGTTTAGAAGTACATCCAGTAACTGTTGTTGAATGCTCCCACAGTTTTATTGTGCAAGTATGGTGGGTGGGTCAGACAGGAAAGAGTTAATAAAAATGACTATTTCTGGGTCAGGGTTGATGATGTCATTAGCGTATGACTTCATCGTGCCCATGACTTCATCGTACCCATGAGGGTATCATAAGCCAGCTAGCCACCCTGCGGCCAGGACAGTTTTATTTCCGAAAGGGGCATCTGGGCTCGCTTGCTCTCGATTAATCCACAGTGCCCAATTTCAGTTTCATCATGCAGGGTTACCTGGAAAGTGTTTAGTTGGCTTTAACTAGAAACAGTCTGTCTGGAGATGGGGGAGAGGGAGGGAGGGAGATATGGGAAAAGATGGAGGGAGAGGGAGAAACAGAGAGGGAGAAAGAGAGAGGGAGAAACAGAGAGGGAGAAAGAGGGAGAGAGAGGGAGAGAGGGAGAAAGAGAGAGAGGGAGACAGAGGGAGAAAGAGTGTGCCAGATCCTTTCATCCTCTTCACATCTCATCAGAAGGTTTTTATTTGATAGAATCAAGTCAGCCCCCTATGCAATAACAAAAGAGTAGAGAAGAAAGTGGAGAAAATGCAGCTACTTCACCGTAGCACAGGCTTTAATCTCACTGGCCACTTCCCTTCACTCTGTATTATGCCCTGAGTCTATTTCTAACTATTGCCTCTAAGACAGTTACACGTATCAATGGAAGTTTTCATGGTATGCAGAGATGGCTGAGACTCCTTATTGGACTTGGTGGACATACGGTATTAAAAGCTAAAAGTTCTTGGGAAAGAATTGCGGTTATTTTCTGTTCTGTTTTTTTAATGAAATCTTAGTGGACTGAGTGAAACATCTGCCTTCCCTGGGGTGGGAATTTTGCAACATTACTGATAGTGTGGAGACTAGAGATTTATATATAGTAGGCCTACTGTAGTCGCCAGAAATGATGGACATTTGAGGTAAAGTTACAGGTTAGCATGGATCGTTTTCACTCATCGTGCACCTCAGGAGGAGTAACTGCTGCTTCTGCAAAAACGAATGAGGATCCTAATAATAAATAAATAAAAGCTTCCATTAAAAGGGAATAGGAGAGCAACAACCAAAGATGGACTGCAACATTGTATTATGAATTCATGGTTCTCTGTTATTCATTTAAAAAGCAGACCTCATTATCACCATAGTCTTTGTCAAAGTTGTCCCACTAGGACATTGTATTTTAACCCAACAACTTCTGTTCTTCTATCAACAGGCGACGGTAGAGGAGACGCCTGCAAAGACGACTTTGACAACGACAACATCCCAGACATCCTTGATGTGTGTCCTGAGAACAACGCCGTCACCGTCACAAACTTCCAGAAGTTTCAGATGGTGCACCTGGACCCCAAGGGAACCACACAGATCGACCCCAACTGGGTGGTTAGGCATCAGGGCAAGGAGCTGGTGCAGACCGTCAACTCTGACCCGGGCATCGCTGTTGGTGAGTAGGTCATAACATCAATATGTAGTCTCTATACTGCCGTAAAATATATCATTATTAGAGATAAATTAGAGATTTAATTCACTACAGTTTAGAGATGTGCAGACTGTCAACTCTGACCTTGCATCACAGTGAATGAGTAGAGCAGGACAACCTTACCTCAGATACTTTTGTATATATAGTGTACATGAAAGTATGTGGACACCACTTCAATGAGTGGATTCTGCTATTTCAGCCATACCTGTTGCTGACAGATGTATAAAATCAAGCACACAGCCGTGCAATCTCCATAGACAAACATTGGCAGTAGAATAGCCTTACTGAGCTCAGTTACTTTCAACGTGGCACCGTTATAGGATGCCACCTTTCTAACAAGTCAGTTAGTCAAATTTCTGCCCCGGTCAACTGTAAGTGCTGTTATTGTAAGTGGAAATGTCTTGGAGCAACAACAGCTCAGCCGCGAAGTGGTTGGTCACATAAGCCCACAGAACGAGAACGCCGAGTGCTGAAGCGCGAAGCACGTGAAAATCATCTGTCCTCGGTTGCAACACTCACTACCAAGTTCCAAACTGCCGCTGGAAGCAACGTCAGCACAATAACTGTTTGCCTGCACTTAACCCTGACCTCAACCCCATCCAACACCTTTGGGATTAATTAGAATGCCGACTGAGATTCAGGCCTAATCACCAAACATCAGTGCCCAACCTCACTAATGCTCTTGTGGCTGAATGGAAGCAAGTCCCTGCGGCAATGTTCCAACATCTAGTGGAAAGGCTTCCCAGAAGAGTGGAGGCTGTTATAGCAGCAAAGGGAGGACATATTAATGCCCATGATTTTGGAATGAGATGTTCAACGAGCAGGTGTCCACATTCTTTTGGCCATGTAGTGTACAGTATATGCATTTTAATTCTGAATCCCTGATTCATTTTTAATAACCAACCATCCTTAGTATTCACATGTTCTGTCCCACCATCCATCCTTAGTATTCACATGTCTGTCCCACCATCCATCCTTAGCATTCACATATTCTGTCCCACCATCCATCCTTAGTATTCACATGTCCTGTCCCAACATCCATCCTTAGTATTCACATGTTCTGTCCCACCATCCATCCTTAGTATTCACATGTTCTGTCCCACCATCCATCCTTAGTATTCACATGTTCTGTCCCACCATCCATCCTTAGTATTCACATGTTCTGTCCCACCATCCATCCTTAGTATTCACATGTTCTGTCCCACCATCCATCCTTAGTATTCACATGTTCTGTCCCACCATCCATCCTTAGTATTCACATGTTCTGTCCCACCATCCATCCTTAGTATTCACATGTTCTGTCCTACCATCCATCCTTAGTATTCACATGTTCTGTCCCACCATCTATCCTTAGTATTCACATGTTCTGTCCCACCATCCATCCTTAGTATTCACATGTTCTGTCCCACCATCCATCCTTAGTATTCACATGTTCTGTCCCACCATCCATCCTTAGTATTCACATGTTCTGTCCCACCATCCATCCTTAGTATTCACATGTTCTGTCCCACCATCCATCCTTAGCATTCACATGTTCTGTCCTACCATTCTAGGCTTTGATGAGTTCAACGCGGTGGACTTCAGTGGTACGTTCTATGTGAACACGGACCGGGATGACGACTACGCTGGTTTCGTGTTCGGCTACCAGTCGAGCGGCCGCTTCTACGTGGTGATGTGGAAGCAGATCACTCAGACCTACTGGGAAGACAAACCCTCCAAGGCCTTCGGTATCTCTGGTGTCTCCCTGAAGGTGGTCAATTCAACCACAGGCACAGGGGAGAACCTGAGAAACGCCCTGTGGCACACAGGCAACACTAAAGATCAGGTATGCTAAGATCCAAGTTCCATCCAAAGTGGACACTCACCCTGACTCAGCTAAGTCATCCAAAGTGGCACGACACAGCTAAGTCATATAAGCCAACATATCATACCAGTGTCTCTGGTGTGGTCATACCCTCTATTGAGCAATCTTTCAGTCAATCAATCAAATGTATAAAGTAATCATAGATCATAGCTCTTTAGTAATTCATTTTTCTCCTTCTCTGTTGTCCACAGGTGCGCACTCTTTGGCACGATCCCAAAAACATTGGCTGGAAGGATTACACAGCCTACAGGTGGCACCTCATCCACAGACCCAAGACTGGTTTCATCAGGTGATCAAGTCCAGCCTAATACCTAGAATTTAGCTCAGTGGCCTAAAACAGTCTTGTGGCATGTAGGAGACCTGGGATCGAATCCAGTCGATCACACCCATCACTCTTTCCTCAGTAACAGTCTGAAAATTCTTTGTATAGTAGAAGCACAAATGATATACAATAGGCTAAGTTGTTATCCAGGGTGTTTTGTCCACAGTGTGTTTTATCTAAGTGTTCAGCACACCAAGCGATCATTTTCAATCATTCATGTATTGTCTTGTTGCGTTTTGTAGGGTTGTTGTTTATGAAGGGAAACAGATCTTGGCAGACTCAGGACCAGTGTACGACAAGACGTTTGCTGGAGGACGGTTAGGCCTGTTTGTGTTCTCCCAGGAACTGGTCTTCTTCTCCGATCTCAAATACGAGTGCAGAGGTGAGTCCTGTAGATAGCAGCACCATTCTAGCTTGGTCCCAGATCTGTTTGTGCTGTGTTGAATGGTTGGTTGGTGAGAGATCTCGCCTTTTTGGGAGACAAAATGCAGCTGAAGGGGGGGAAAGTGTTGTTAAAACCTTCTAAATCTTTTCCAATACTCAGATGAGCTGGAGTTTCCAACTGTGTTGTCCATCAGGTAACAATCATAAAGAGGTCTCTGTTTTGTGTCTGCTGTAAAAAAGAAATTAAAAAATCATGCTTTGTTAAAAATGAAAACAGCAGTCATGCTTTTGTTTCTGCTTGTCACCTTGCCTGGTTCCAATGACTCAGACTAGTGTGTGTGTGCGTGTGTGTGTGTGTGTGTGTGTGTGTGTGTGTGTGTGTGTGTGTGTGTGTGTGTGTGTGTGTGTGTGTGTGTGTGTGTGTGTGTGTGTGTGTGTGCGACACTGCGGGAGGTCTGGTGTGTGGTCTTAAATGTTTCAGGTGCTACTTTGATCACAAATATGATAATACTGCTTGTTCACTGTCACAATGAAATAGTTGTTGTCTTGCTTTCCGGAATGATACAGCTAATGCTCCACCTTTTGCTTTATTGAGTGTTCTACATTCCCAGAACCATACTGCCATACTGTATAGGTATACAGCTGTATACTGTATATAGACTTAATCTACATACTGTATGACTCTGGATATGCTGTTATTCCTTAGCTTTGTTGTTATAAATAATCATACTTTTTCTTCTTTTTTATCTAGATAACTGAACAGCGTTGGATGTGAAAACTTTAAATGGCTAAAGACACTAAACCTCATAACCTGTTCACCAGCCTATTGCTGAGTCGCTCATCATTTCAACCAAAAAAATGGAGCTTCAACTTCAGCCCTCCAAAGTCTTTTTGCCTCTAACTTTCCATTGAAGGGGCAGCCATGGCCCTTTACAGTTGTTCTGAGTGCCTTATGTGAAAAGACATTTCCTTGAGAAGTGAAAACAGATGACAAGTGGACAAATGAAAAAAACTAAGTAACTGATGTTGACAACATATTATAGGGATTCTTTGAACAACCACTTTTGTGCTTTTCTCCTAACTTTCTACAGCTTTACATTAACAAAAGTAAATATAAAATGATTGTTACTCGATAAATATTGATATTCTTGCTGGAATAGAGAGCAACTTGGTACAGTAAAGGTGTCTAGGTCGCCCAGCAACTAGAGGTCTTTGTATTGACCTCAGCAGTTTCAGCCATACAGTGAAAAATGTGATCAAATGTAATATTAACTGCCAAATATCTGCCTAACTCTTTATTGATACCAAAGCACACTGATGTATGTTGCTGACTTAAACAAAGTTATATTTTGTATTGTTTCTTATGCCATCCTGAACTAAGGGTCTTCAGTTACCCATTTAAAATGTTTGTCAAACTCTAAGAAGGTTGACCTTGAGACCGTTTTATAGCATTTTAAAGTACTTTGGGATGTTTATACTAAGTTTGTACTATACTTTCTTCTGTAAATTATTATCGTGAGTTTATGTCTTGTTTGTTTTGTTTGTTAGAGATTGTAAATAATTTATTTATTTGTTTACACTGACGAAATTTCACAATTGAAGTACAACAGAAAAATCGTTGGATATCAACATCAAAATGTCTCAAACATCAAGATAAAATAGACTATCACAAGCTTTGTGCACTATGCAGTGTTATGTCATGTATTACTTGATTCATATGTTCACTAATTCCCCAAGAGAGGCCCTATCCTCACTCAAAACTATGCAGTGGTTTCAAGAGGAGCAGTTGTAGTAGTTTGGGTTCGTTGTAACGCTCTATTCCAATACCCCTCTAGCATCCCACTTCGAGAGAATCAAGCAATATATTGTACATGCATTCTAAGTAGTATGCTAGTATGGACATTGGAACATAGCCTTAAGTGTTGATGTAAGAGTGCTACATTGATGTAAGGGCAAATGTCATGTTTGGGGTTAGTTGTAGTAGTAGTATGTGTGAGAGAGCAACAATGATTATTATGTTAACGGTTCACAGCATCCTTCACCACGACAGCTGCTGGTCTGAGGTTTGAGTGTGTATGCCTGGTGTGACGGGGCATTTCAGATGGGACACAATGAAAACACTTGACTTTATGTCAATGTAAATGTGTCGTTCATGTGGGAACAGGTGGTCATGAGAACTTTCTGTTTTGAATGAGTGAAACGTTTAACCAGATGAATCTATTCAAACATTTAACCATTCTAGAATCTATTCAAAAATCAAGTAAAAATGTTTCTTGTAACTCTTGGTTGAATTATATGTATCAAGGATATTTGCAATGTATAGCTTTTTAGTTGTCATCAGTCTGCATAGCATTAATTGTTGTCAAATTTAGTTTTCGTTGTTAATAACTAGCTTTGTTATATTTTGTGAGGGATATTGCAATGCACAAATGTAAAAAATAAAAATAAAAATAAAATGTATTTGTTGTTAAATTTACCATTATTAGTTGTGGAGGAGTCGTCATGTATGTGTTCCACTTAAAAGAGATGATCTTATTTCCTAAATAAATTGTTTGTACACCATGTCTTCTTTATTGTGATAATGGAAATGATGGATTGTTATAAATATGTCATAAAATGGAAATAGATTTATATTTAACATTAAACTGATTGATTAATAAATACATCAGATCCTTTAAATATTGTCAAGTGAAGATCAAATCTATAGTCCCTCTATTTGAATCTATCGTATGCAAAGAGAAATATGGATACAATCATTTCAAAGCTATTTTTTTTATTTAACCTTTATTTAACTAGGCAAGTCAGTTAAGAACAAATTCTTATTTTCAATGACAGCCTACCGCGGAACAGTGCCTTGTTCAGTAGCAGAACGACAGATTTTTAACCTTGTCAGCTCGGAGATTCAATATTGCAATCTTTCGGTTACTAGTCCAACACTCTAACCACTCCACTACCTGCTGCTCGGCTACCTGCCGCTCGTCTACCTGCCACTCGTCTACCTGCCACTCGTCTACCTGCCACTCTCCGCCCCTATTATGTAAAGCATTTCCCAAAGTAGCAGTCGGTGTTGATAGAAAGGCGTTTACCCTGGCTAGATGTTAAATAACATGTTGCTAATGTAACATACCTTTACCCTGGCTAGATGGTAAATAACATGTTGCTAATGTAACATACCTTTACCCTGGCTAGATGGTAAATAACATGTTGCTAATGTAACATACCTTTACCCTGGCTAGATGTTAAATAACATGTTGCTAATGTAACATACCTTTACCCTGGCTAGATGGTAAATAACATGTTGCTAATGTAACATACCTTTACCCTGGCTAGATGGTAAATAACATGTTGCTAATGTAACATACCTTTACCCTGGCTAGATGGTAAATAACATGTTGCTAATGTAACATACCTTTACCCTGGCTAGATGGTAAATAACATGTTGCTAATGTAACATACCTTTACCCTGGCTAGATGGTAAATAACATGTTGCTAATGTAACATACCTTTACCCTGGCTAGATGGTAAATAACATGTTGCTAATGTAACATACCTTTACCCTGGCTAGATGGTAAATAACATGTTGCTAATGTAACATACCTTTACCCTGGCTAGATGGTAAATAACATGTTGCTAATGTAACATACCTTTACCCTGGCTAGATGGTAAATAACATGTTGCTAATGTGACATACCTTTACCCTGGCTAGATGGTAAATAACATGTTGCTAATGTAACATACTTTCACATTCCATGAAATTGCATTGACAATAAACAATATATGTGAGGGACAGATTTCTTCTCTGACCTTGCTGTGAGAATCCGAAGATATGTTTGAGAGGTTTTAGCTCTAAGATCACACACACTCACACACACCCACACACACACACACACACACACACAAATCATTGTCAAATTCAACGCTAATGAAAGCCAACGTAACCATTTACAAGATAATTATACAGTCACAAAATGAAACGTACATCCATTTGCACTGGCAATTCTGTTCCATGGAATGCACTGCAGCAAATAGGATTCAGATGGCTTTCCTTGTCACGTTACTGCTCAGTAGCATGGTAGCAGCACAGGAAACACTAAAGGATGGTGCTGAAGATTCTGCACTCTGTACCACCTGTCCATAAGGTATGTAGAGAGCAAGGACACTAAAGGGTTTTAACTACAGTAATAAAGGGGAGGAGACAAAGGGAAGGACAGGATTGATATGAAGGAGTTTGGGAGATTAAAGGCCTACTCTTTGATACTTACACGTTTTCGATGAGAGTAGTTACATTTCTCCAGGCCCATCCCAGGTAATAAGCTGAGCTGTGGTTGTGTGGCTGGGTGGCTGGGCCCTTAAGGCTGAAGCCCAATGAATAAGCTCACGTGGCATTCACCGCAGCCTGGGTATGGGCCCAGAGAGCGGGCCCAGAGAGCGTTCCTGGTGGTTCACGAGGCAACGCTAGAAGATGGAGCCATGTGGCACAGATAGGATACAACTGCTTTTCTGCTAGATCTAATGTGGGTCATTCAGTATAACCACTAGAACTCTCTGAGACGTTCAGTCGAACGTAGAATTGGAATTAGTCATTCTAATTCTACAAGGTTTGCAGTATGCACAATTTGAAGTCACCCAAATCAGTATTTACTTAAGCATTCAGTTTGAAATATGTTCTCATATCTGCTTGTAATTTAGAGCCCTTTAAGCAAAGTCCATTTGCGTACTGTAACCCTAGCTTCGTGCGCACACACGCGTGTGTGTGTGTGTGTGTCCTGTCTGGTTAGGTTGGCTACAATGAGACGGATATGGACCTTGGCACCACAACGTCAGTCTAACTAAGCCCAGGTCAGGGAGACAGACATGGACCTTGGCACCACAACATCAGTCTAACTAAGCCTAGGTCAGGGAGACAGATATGGACCTTGGCACCACAACGTCAGTCTAAATAAGCCCAGGTCAGGGAGACAGACATGGACCTTGGCACCACAACATCAGTCTAACTAAGCCCAGGTCAGGGAGACAGACATGGACCTTGGCACCACAACATCAGTCTAACTAAGCCCAGGTCAGGGAGACAGATATGGACCTTGGCACCACATCGTCAGTGTAAATATGCCCAGGTCAGGGAGACAGACATGGACCTTGGCACCACAACGTCAGTCTAAATAAGCCCAGGTCAGGGAGACAGACATGGACCTTGGCACCACAACATCAGTCTAAATAAGCCCAGGTCAGGGAAACAGACATGGACCTTGGCACCACAACGTCAGTCTAACTAAACCCAGGTCAGGGAGACAGACATGGACCTTGGCACCACAACGTCAGTCTAACTAAGCCCAGGTCAGGGAGACAGACATGGACCTTGGCACCACAACATCAGTCTAACTAAGCCCAGGTCAGGGAGACAGACATGGACCTTGGCACCACAACGTCAGTCTAAATAAGCCCAGGTCAGGGAGACAGACATGGACCTTGGCACCACAACGTCAGTCTAACTAAGCCCAGGTCAGGGAGACAGACATGGACCTTGGCACCACAACGTCAGTCTAAATATGCCCAGGTCATGGAGACAGACATGGACCTTGGCACCACAACATCAGTCTAAATAAGCCCAGGTCAGGGAGACAGACATGGACCTTGGCACCACAACGTCAGTCTAAATATGCCCAGGTCATGGAGACAGACATGGACCTTGGCACCACCAAGTCAGTCTAAATAAGCCCAGGTCAGGGAGACAGACACAACAGTCAGAGAGAGCAGAGAGCCCTGGGCTGTTTCCCAAATAGAACCCTATTACCTACACAGAGGACTACTTTTGACCAGAGTCGTATGGGTCCTTGTCAAAATGACACTGCATAAGGAATAGGGTGCCATTTTGGATGCATAGAGAGCTCTGGACCCGGACTGGGACTCTTATCCAAACAGGTTTAAAGGGAAAACTGCCCTGTGTGCCGCTTATACCCAGGCTCTCTCTCTCGCTCCACCTCTCTCTGACCACCTCCCTCTCTTTCCACCTCTCTCTCTACACTTCCCTCTCTCTCCACCATTCTATCTCCACCTCTCTCTCTTTCCACCTCTCTCTCTCCACTTCCCTCTCTCTCCACCATTCTCTCTCCATCTCTCTCACCACCTCCCTCTCTTTCCACCTCTCTCTCCACTTCCCTCTCTCTCCACCTCTCTCACCACGTCCCTCTCTTTCCACTTCTCTCTCCACTTCCCTCTCTCTCCACCATTCTCTCTCCACCTCTCTCACTGCTTCCCTCTCTTTCCACCTCTCTCTCTCCACTTCCCTCTCTCTCCACCATTCTCTCTCCATCTCCCTCTCTCCACCACTCTCTCCACCTCCCTCTCTCTCCACCATTCTCTCTCCACCTCCCTCTCTCTCTACCTCCCTCTCTCCACATCTCTCCTTTTCTCGCCATCTTTCTCTTAATCTCTCTTTCTTTCTCGCTTTCTCTTACCTTCCATCGCTTCTCTCTCTTCACCACTCTCCACACACGGCTGCTCTCTTCCTCTTCTCCCATTTTCTCCCTGCTCTGTCTCTTATCTGATCCAGTCAAGATATAATACATTTAGGTGGTGGGTGGTTGATGCTTGACAGCATAACAGGGATGAAACAAGAGGATTCTAAATAGAGGAAAAATGTAATAATCTCAACAGGACATGACTCCTCCACAACCATCTGTGCATGACTCCTCCTCCACAACCATCTGTACATGACTCCTCCTCCACAACCCAACCATCTGTGCATGACACCTCCTGCACAACCATCTGTGCATGACTCCTCCTCCACAACCATCTGTGCATGACTCCTCCTCCACAACCATCTGTGCATGACTCCTCCTCCCTAACCATCTGTGCATGATGACTCCTCCACAACCATCTGTGCATGACTCCTCCTCCCTAACCATCTGTGCATGATGACTCCTCCACAACCATCTGTGCATGACTCCTCCTCCACAACCATCTGTGCATGACTCCTCCTCCACAACCATCTGTGCATGACTCCTCCTCCACAACCCAACCATCTGTGCATGACTCCTCCTCCACAACCATCTGTGCATGACTCCTCCTCCCTAACCATCTGTGCATGACTCCTCCTCCACAACCATCTGTGCATGACGACTCCTCCACAACCATCTGTGCATTGGGGATCCCGAGTGGCGCAGTGGTCTAAGGCACTGCATTTCAATACTAGCAGGAGTCACTACAGACCCTGGTTCAATTCCAGGTTGAATCACAACTGGCCGTGATTGGGAGTCCCATAGCGCGGCACACAATTGGTCCAACGATGTCTGGATTTGGCCAGGGTAGGCCGTCATTGTAAATAAGAATTTGTTCTAACTAACTTGCCTAGTTAAATAAAGGTGTGTATATATATATATATATATATATATATATACAAATCAACAACTCCTCCACACAACCATCTGTACAGACTAGCCAGTACCTTTTTGGGGGTCTTTTTCATTTACTTTATGTAAAAAGTCCCAGGTAACATAATACTTACAGAAAATAAAAGTCTGGGTGAATGGAATATGGATGACAGTCATCCAATGTGCTGTAATAGAAATAAGGCCATGCTCATAAAAAAACATCTTTAAACGGCACCGACCGCCACTGACTCTGTTACACCATGCTAACTCTGCTACACCATGCTAACTCTGCTACACCATGCTAACTCTGTTACACCATGCTAAATATGTTACACCATGCTAACTCTGCTACACCATGCTAACTCTGCTACACCATGCTAACTCTGTTACACCATGCTAAATATGTTACACCATGCTAACTCTGCTACACCATGCTAACTCTGCTACACCATGCTAACTCTGTTACACCATGCTAACTCTGCTACACCATGCTAACTCTGTTACACCATGCTAAATATGTTACACCATGCTGACTCTGTTACACTATGCTAACTCTGCTACACCATACTAACTCTGTTACACCATGCTAACTCTGCTACGCCATGCTAACTCTGCTACACCATGCTAATGAACAAAAACTAACTCTGCTACACCATGCTAACTCTGTTACACCATGCTAACTCTGCTATACCATGTTAACTCTGCTACACCATGCTAATGAACAGAAACTAACTCTGTTATACCATGCTAACTTTGCTACACCATGCTAATGAACAGAACCTACCTCTGCTATACCATGCTAATGAACAGAAATGAACTCTGCTACACCATGCTAATGAACAGAACCTACCTCTGCTATACCATGCTAATGAACAGAAATGAACTCTGCTACACCATGCTAATGAACAGAAACTACCTCTGCTATACCATGCTAATGAACAGAAATGAACTCTGCTACACCATGCTAATGAACAGAACCTACCTCTGCTATACCATGCTAATAAACAAACCCTAACATTAATTGCAGACTCATTGTTTGCAGAGAAGGAAGGCAAGAGAGAGCTTGAGAGAGAGAGAGAGAGAGAGAGAGAGAAAGAGAGAGAGAGAGAGGGGGGGGCAGAGAGCAAGAGAGAGCTTGCTAAGCCAGCAACATTAGATCTCTATTATCTCTCAGCCCAGTCAAAACTGTTCGCTGCTCTGGCACCCCAATGGTGGAACAAGCTCCCTCACGACGCCAGGACAGCGGAGTCAATCACCACCTTCCGGAGACACCTGAAACCCCACCTCTTTAAGGAATACCTGGGATAGGATAAAGTAATCCTTCTAACCCCCCCCCCCCCCCCCCCCCCCCAAAAGATTTAGATGCACTATTGTAAAGTGGTTGTTCCACTGGATATCATAAGGTGAATGCACCAATTTGTAAGTCGCTCTGGATAAGAGCGTCTGCTAAATGACTTAAATGTAAATGTAATGTAAATGCTACACTACAGCTACATTAACTCTTCTCTGTGATGCTGGGTTTGATGTTGGGTTTGGGGTGCTGGGGTAGTCTGGCTGCTAGTAGCAGTGCTGCCACAGTCCAGGTTAGTGCTAACATGTCATGGAGTAGGATTGAGGAGCATGGTAGTAAACAAGCATGCTATTGGACTTCAAAATCCGGGTCTTCTGCACATCATCAAGACTGTGTAAGCCCACTGAGCTAAAGCTGCTGTCCTATAAATCAAGTGACTCACTGCCTTGCTGATAGGTTTGTGTTAATTCTGATGCCATTTTTCATACATAGCTTACATACAATCTTTCATTTAACCCAGCATAATATGTACAAATCACAAAAACAGATATTACAGTCTTGTCTCCTCTGAGGGTCTCTGAGTTTGACAGCTTTGGTGTGAAACTGGGAACAGATGCACGAAGTCAGGCTTCACAGCCCCAGTCCTGGAGGGTTGACCTTACCACAACCTTGCACGGAGTAAAACCAGACATCACAGGTATAGCTAGCGATGTGTTCTATAAAAATGGGATTTAGATTTATCTCTCCCACAACAAAGAATGTAGGCCAAATATCGAACATGGACACAATGAGGAGCCTCATATTGTGTTGGCAAGCCAAGTCAAGGCTCTTATCAAAATCACTTCTCTTCCTCTGTTTTCGTTTATAGGCTTTTTATGCCTTTAATCTGTGTGGTATTAGCGAAATATGCAGCCTTCTTTGCACTCGGAAAATATGTATTGGCTGCAGGCTGCCTCAGATGTGGGAGGGGGTGGAGACCTGACAATGGTAGGAGTGTGTCTGTGGTGGCAAAGCAGAGAGTGTGTGTGTGCGGTGGGGAAGTCACAGTCACAAAGCAGAAGTAGGAATCCTCTGTGCAACAGTGACCACGTTTACATGAGCACAGTATTCTGTATAGTAGCTCATATCCCGCTTAAGGTCTTATTCTGGATATGCTGTTTACATGCACTTTTGATATCCCGCTAACAAGTATCCATGAATACACAGTATTCCTCATTTAAGTTAATGTGGGTTAAATGGAATAGTAACTGAAATCTGGACACTGACTGTAGGCGTACAACCTCTCTATAACCTCTATATATCTCTCTATAACTGCTCTATAACCTCTCTCTATAAACTCTCTATAACCTCTCTATAACCTATTTCTATAACCTCTCTATTACCTTTCTATAACCTCCCTATAACCTCTCTATAACCTCTCTCTATTACCTTTCTATTACCTCTCTATAATCTCTCTATTACCTCTCTAAAAATTCTCTATAACCTCCCTCTATAACCACTCTATAACCTCTCTCCATAACCTCTCTATAACCTCTCTCTATAACTTATTTCTATAACCTCTCTCTATTACCTCGCTATAACCTCCTTATAACCTCTCTATTACCTCTCTATAACCTCTTTATTACCTCTCTAAAACCTCTCTATACCCTACCTCTATAACCTCTCTCCATAATCTCTCTATAACCTCTCTCCATAATCTCTCTATAACCTCTCTCTATAATCTCTCTATTATCTCTCACATGCAGCGTCATATAATAGTAACTCCTGCAGAGTTATGTATTTATTGCAGTACGATACAGCAAATGTAAATCTTGTCTCGGGAAAAGGATTGGAGAAATATTATTTATTTCTTTCAGCATCTCTTTTTTTATTTAACCTTTATTAAACTATGCAAGTCAGTAAAGAACAAATTCTTAATAACAATAACAGCCTACCAGGGAACAGTGGGTTAACTGCCTTGTTCAGCATGACAGATTTTTACCTTGTCAGCTCAGGGATTTGACACAGCAACCTTTCGGTTACTGGCCCAATGCTCTAACCACTAGGCTTTCTGCCACCCTGCTCTTAATGTGTTATCTTTGACACTGTTATGTAAGCAGACAGTATTTCAGCTAATTTAAATTATGCAACCAAGATGAACTGAAGTCTTATCAGAAACGTGTTTAATCATTTTCTCAGCTTTTCATTTCCTTAAAACTGGTCAAAGTGCTGCGTTTGGACATTTTGCACGGGAGCAATCTTTCCACTGTTTTGGAGATATTTCATTTTGTCCCCGGCCCGGTCCCTAAACCTCCTTGCTCCGGGAGGTTAGGGCCTAGCTGAAGTGAAACAGACAACTTTACCGGTGTTGACTATACTGAACAAAAATATAAACGCAACATATACAGTTTTGGCCCATTGTTTCATGAGTTGAAATAAAAGATCCCAGAAATGTTCCAGATGCACAAAAATTGTATTTCTCTAAAATGTTGTACACAAATTTGTTTACATCCCTGTTAGTGAGCATTTCTCCTTGGCCAAGATAATCCATCCACCTGACAGGTGTGGAATATCAAGAAGTTGATTAAACAGCATGATCATTACACAGGTGCACCTTGTGCTGAGGACAATTAAAGGCCACTCTAAAATGTGCAGTTTTGTCTCAAGGTTTGAGGGAGCGTGCAATTGGCATGCTGACGGCAGAGCTGTTGCCAGAGCTGTTGCCAGAGAATTGAAAGTTCATTTCGCCATCGAAAGCCGCCTCCAACATAGTTTTAAAGAATTTGGCAGTACGTCCAACCGGCCTCACAATCGCAGACCACGTGTAACCACGCCACCCAGGACCTCCACATCCGGAATCTTCACTTGCGGGATCGTCTGAAACCAGCCACCCGGACAGCTGATGATTATACAAGATTATACAAGCCATTTATCTCTTATGGAACTCTGCAGCAAGCTGTTAGCAGCTTAAGTAAAACCCAGTTAAACCCAGTTACCATATAGTGCTGTAAAACATAGGACAGACTAGACACATTGACCATTCATTTGGCTACCTCTATCCTGTTTCCTAAATGTTTTCCTTTCCTCTTCAACCATGTTAGTCTGTCAGATGGTCATTTCAGATGCCAGAGATGACAGGTGTTTCAGCCTTGGAATCAATGGCACCAAGGAAGCAAGGAAGTGTAGGACACTTGTGTGACTGATCAGTGTGTGCGTGTGTGTGTGTGTGATGGATGAATCAATGTTGGGCCAGACAGATACGAAAAGGCTGTTAAACGTAACTCTCCCTTGAGCAATCCGACACGGATGGATGAGGGACATTGAGAGATTTAGACGTTTGTTCCATTCAGACACACACACACACACACACACACACACACACACACACACACAAACAAACAGCTGGAGAACAGACAATGGTATAATTGCATTGTTAAGTTTCAGATGAAGAAACAGGACTGTCATGTGTTATCTCCATGTATTTGAATTCTCGTAGCTCATATCAGAGAAAATATCATTGAGGCGATGACTTGAAAAAGACTTGAATGAAAATGTTAATCATGGAGGATTTACAAACTCAATTTATATGCAAGAATAATTTTTAGAACTTCATGATGAATATAGTCAATATAATCTAAGTTACCGTAACTTGTGTTAGTCAAGTGATTTCCAGCTCAGTAACTGGACTGGCTCCATTTTAACATTGTGAATATTGAAATTTACAATCAAGAGTTCTAAAAGGCACTGTAAGTGGATTGTTTCAGACATTCATGCAAGTGTTGAGTTGAGAGAGAGAGAATCATATCTTATTCATATCTAAGAAAGTAAGTAAGAAGCCTTGTACCAGCCAAAACAGCCCATATTTGCAGGAGCCTATAACCTGTTTCTGTAGAGTGAGGCAGCTTGATATACGTACAATCCCTGGACATGAGAAAGTACACTCCAAATCACCATAAAAGTCCACAATGAGACAAGAGACTCTTTTTAGTTCACATGAAACCTCCTTTAGTTGGACGTGCACAGTGAAGGAGCAAGAAAAACCACAAACAGTGCATGCGCCAGGCGTGTGTATGTGAGTGTAGTGTCCTAATTGGATTCAGCTGTGGCTCTGAAAACACTTCCACCAATATCGTGTGTGAGTCCAGACACTTGGAACCCAGGCCTGGAAAAATAAAAAACCTGACACGGAAGTCGGCAGGAGGACTAATTTATGCATGCTGAAGTAACACTAGACTTTTCCTCCCCACTGATAAAATAGCTTCTAGTCCACTTCTGATTTATTCATATAGTATACAGTATATTCTACTGGACCTCAACTGATTTATTCATATAGCATACAGTATATTCTACTGGACCTCCACTGGTAGTGAATCTGATATTGGCTAATAGCTACATGTGAGGCCATGGGGGAAGACTCCAATAGGAGAGAACCACACTTCCAGAATCCAGGACCACACTTCCAGAACCCAGGATCACACTTACTTCCAGAACCCAGGACCACACTTCCAGAACCCAGGACCTTCCAGAACCCAGGACCACACTTCCAGAAACCAAGACCACATTTCCAGAACCCAGGATCACACTTCCTTCCAGAACCCAGGACCACACTTCCTTCCAGAACCCAGGACCACACTTCCTTCCAGAACCCAGGACCACACTTCCTTCCAGAACCCAGGACCACACTTCCTTCCAGAACCCAGGACTACACATCCAAAACCCAGGACCATACTTCCATAATCCAGGACCACACTTCCTTCCAGACCACAGGACTTTCTAAAACCCAGGACCACACTTCCAGAATCCAGGACCACATTTCCATCCCTTGTTCCCCTCTTCTCCCCCCTCCATTCCACAGGCATGGTCTTACAAGCTTTACACTACCTGTGATAGTTTCTGGTATATAAAAACCTCCTTTCCTTCACACTGCCTGTATCACTGTCTGTCTGTGTGTCTCACAGGAGCCCAAGCCAAGACAACGGGATATTTATCACAGCAAACTGACACTTGACAAACACAGTCCTGATGCTGGCTGCTCTGCTCTACTACCCAACAAGAAGGATGTATCTACTAACGTTGTGAGGAGGTTCGTGTCCTCGATTAAATTATGTTTCTGATTCGTTTTTGATTAGAGACTGTTGTTAATCATGTATAATTATTACAATGTTTGTGTGGTGAGAAAGAATCATACGGTTACATTCGGTTTTCATTTGTCATGGTTTCAAAACAAACGATTGAATAGATTAATTAAAAAACTTCTTCAGGCTAGGGTCCTTTTTTCTCAATTTCCGCCTGACTGACATGCCCAATGTAAACTGCCTGTTGCTCAGGCCCTTAAGCCAGGATATGCATATAATTGGTACCATTGGAAAGAAGACAATTTGAAGTTTGTAGAAATGTTAAAATAATGTAGGAGACAATAACACAATAGATATGGTAGGAGGAAATCCAAAGAAAAACCAACTGGATTTTTTTGGGGGAGAGCCCATGCTCTTACAATGGAATGTATAGGGAAATAATATAATCTAGCTCCCAGTATGCAATTCCTATGGCTTCCACTGGGTGTCAGTAGTCTTTGTTTATGGTTTCAGGCTTGTTTCTTCCAAAACGAGTAAGAATAATGAGTTTTAGTACAAGGATACCTGCTTGGAAATTCGTGTGTGTGCGCGCCATGAAGACAACGCGCACCTGCTAAAATCGGATTCCTATTGAACATACTTCTTTCCGTATGAAATATAGTTTGATTACATTTTAGATTACATTAAATAGAAACATATTTTGACTTGTTGAAACAAAGTTTAGGGGTAGATTTTCGGATTCCTATCTTGGCATGTTGAACGAGTGGATTACTCAAATCGATGGCGCCAACTAAACAGACTTTTTGGGATATAAAGAAGGATTTTATCTAACAAAACGACACTACATGTTATAGCTGGGACCCTTTGGATGACACATCAGAGGAAGATTTTCAAAAAGTAAGTGAATATTTAATCGTTGTTTGTGAATGTATGAAACCTGTGCCGGTGGAAAAATATTTTGATGTGGAGCGCCGTCCTCAAACAATCGCATGGCATGTTTTCGCTGTAATAGCTACTGTAAATTGGACAGTGCAGTTAGATTAACAATATTTTAAACTTTCAACCGATATAAGACACTTGTATGTACCTAAATGTTTAATATTCATAATTTTTATGATTATTTATTTGAATTGCCGCCCTCCAGTTTCACCGGAAGTTGTCCCGCTAGCGGGACCCCTATCCCAGAGAGGTTTTAATCATAATCTCATTCTCTGACTCAAGAGTCTGCTGCTCTTCACTAAGGAATGTAAACATACTTACAATATCAGTGAGGAGAAGAAGAACAAGACAGGATCCATGGAAACAGAAGCAATTACATATTTTTTCACACAAAAAAAGAGGATATTCACATGTTTTCAGACATGACTGTGTCTATCTAGGGACCATGCCATTCTGGTCCAGATGGGTTTTTTTTGTACAAAATGAAAAAGACCAGGAGTCTTATAATGCTTTCCATACTGTTCGAATTGAGATGCTGCAGGTGAGCTCAGAACAGCCAAGAACCAGAACCATGGGCCTAGGCTACTGCTCACTGACTGACATCAACGAACTACCATTCTCTCTGTAAACATTACCGCACACAAATTAATGCCGATTTTAGACTCCTTCTTGTATTCCAGTATAAACTGAAACATCCAGCCATGTAACCACGGGGATAAATGGACAACAAGAAACTGGACAAGATCAATCAAGCACAGATAAAGCATTTGAAAGACAACACATACAATTTGGACCCAGGGCTGGCAGAAACAGTGGGACTGCTGTATTTCAAGCTCCATGGAAGCAGAAGTATTTACCAAACAGAAAACAGAGAACCGTTTCCAGTCAACCACGCCACTGCTTCGCAATTCATTAGGGCCATATTCAGATGGGCAACAATCTGTTCTCTCATTGGGCAAGTTTAGGTGTTAGACCTTAGTGAAACCTCCCCATTTCACTTTGTTTAAAAACATTTTTATCTCTACTGAACCAAACCCTGGTAGCAATTCTGAGATAGGGGGATAGGATTGGTTGGGTTCCTCTGTTTGACTCACTGTAGAGAAGTTGGTTTGCGGAGTTCAAATGAGGTCGCTGGAAGACAAGGGAAGGGAAGGGAAGAGTGTTTAACAATAAATATGCTGTGGGGGCACGTCACTGCAGGAACTAGCCCCGCTCCTGTTAATGTCAGTTTTCATAAATGAGTTATATGTTTGGATGAACACAGCCCTGCCAAACCAGACCAGAGGACCCAAATGTAATAAAGTCAGCTGACATGCTACTCTGACTTGTGAGAACATTGGCCATCTGAAATGCCACGACACTATACTGCTCCCTTCTTGTCCCAAATCTCTCACCCTGTTGTCAGTGGAGAATGATTAGTGATGTAGGTCTAATCACTGATGGTTGTTCCCATTACATTACCGGTATGTTATTGAGGGGGGTAAAACAGTGGCTGATGTTTCTCGGTCAGGATTAAATTCAGTTGGTAAAGAATGCAGTGCAAAAGCATGTTTGGGCCAAAAACCCATCAATCATGAAAGAACTCGGGACTGTTGGTCAGGTAATACATAGATGATTTGGATGACAACACTATAAATAACATACATTGGATTAATAAGTGTATTACAGAAAATAATAGACCTGTTTGCTTCAACAGACCATGATCGACTTCCACTCCTCAGACACCCCAATTAGATCTTATTCAGCAACTGTTAGAAAAATGACTTGTGTCATGCGAGTTTTAATGACTCCAACCTGTATCACAATTCCAGTGGATCAGAAGTTTACATACACTAAGTTGACTGTGCCTTTAAACAGCTTGGAAAATTCCAGAAAATGATGTCATGGCTTTATAAGCTTCTGATAGGCTAATTGACATCATTTGAGTCAATTGGAGGTGTACCTGTGGATGTATTTCAAGGCCTACCTTCCAACTCAGTGCCTCTTTGCTTGACATCATGGGAACATCAAAAGAAATCAGCCAAGACCTCAGAAAAAAATCTGGTTCATCCTTGGGAGCAATTTCTAAACACCTGAAGGTACTACGTTCATCTGTACAAACAATAGTACGCAAGTGTAAACACCATGGGACCACGCAGCCATCATACTGCTCAGGAAGGAGACAAGTTCTGTCTCCTAGAGATGAACGTACTTTGGTGCGAAAAGGGGCAAATCGATCCCAGAACAACAGCAAAGGCGCTTGTGAAGATACTGGAGGAAACAGGTACAAAATAATCTATATCCACAGTAAAACAAGTCCTACATCGACATAGCCTGAAAGGCCGCTCAGCAAGGAAGAAGCCACTGCTCCAAAACCACCATTAAAAAAAGCCAGACTACGGTTTGCAACTGCACATGGGGACAAAGATTGTACTTTTTGGAGAAATGTCCTCTGGTCTGATGAAACAAAAATAGAACTGTTTGGCCATAATGACCATCGTTATGTTTGGAGTAAAAAGGGGGAGGCTTGCAAGCAGAATAACACCATCCCAACCATGAAGCACAGGGGTGGCAGCATTATGTTGTGGGGGTGCTTTGCTGCAGGAGGGACTGGTGCACTTCACAAAATAGATGGCATCATGAGGAGGGGAAATGATGTGGATATATTGAAGCAACATCTCAAGACATCAGTCTGGAAGTTAAAGCTTGGTCGCAAATGGGTCTTCCAAATGGACAATGATGCCAAGCATACTTCCAAAGTTGTGGAAAAATGGCTTCAGAACAACAAAGTCAAGGTATTGGAGTGGCCATCATAAAGCCGTAACCTCAATCCTATAGAAAATTTGTGGGCAGAACTGAAAAAGCGTGTACGAGCAAGGAGGCCTACAAACCTGACTCAGTTACACCAGCTCTGTCAGGAGGAATGGGCCAAAATTCACCCAACTTATTGTGGGAAGCTTGTGGAAGGCTACCCGAAACCATTGACCGAAGTTAAAAAATTTAAAGGCAATGCTACCAAGTACTAATTGTGTGTATGTAAACTTCTGACCCACTGGGAATGTGATGAAAGAAATACAAGCTGAAATAAATCATTCTCTCTACTATTATTCTGACATTTCACATTCTTAAAATAAAGTGGTGATCCTAACTGACCCAAGACAGGGAATCTTTATTAGGATTAAATGTCAGGAATTGTGAAAAACTGAGTTTAAATGTATTTGGCTAAGGTGAATGTAAACTTCCGACTTCAACTGTATATAGCCTTGTTGTCATTATTTTATTGTTTTACTAATATTTCCTTTATTATTTAGCAAATATTTTTCTTACCTTTAACTTTTTACAGTTTAGTTAGTAAGTAAGCATTTCACAGTAAAGTCTACACCTGTTGTATTCTGCACATGTGACCAATACAATTGAATTTGTTAATTTTTTTATTTGATGCCTGTACATGACCACATGGAAGTGCTGGTGTGGTAAGACAGCCATTGACCAGTCCAGGCCAGTAATGAGAATCTGATGTAAGGCATGTGAATCTGTGTCTGTGACTACATCAGAGGCCTCGTAACCCACCCTGAGCCAGGGGCCCCCTGACACATCCAGTCTGCAGTACAACAGTGGAAGCCACTAATCCAGGGGATATCCCAGAGTGATATACTACGAAGCAAGCTAGAGCTACTCAAGGTTTTCTAAAGCCAGCTTCAGTTAGCTTCACATTGCAGCTCAGGCTTCATCAGTACAGCCGTACTGGATATTGCTCGTCCGCCTGCCGCTAATGCTAGCAGGCTAGTAGCTGCGCATGCATGTCACACAAGGCTAGTCGAATGCCGAACTCTGCATTGAAACAATGCTGAAACATCAATCCATGTGCGAGTCAGAACTCTGCATTGAGACAAGGCTGAAACATCAATCCATGTGCGAGTCAGAACTCTGCATTGAGACAATGCTGAAACATCAATCCATGTGCGAGTCAGAACTCTGCATTGAGACAATGCTGAAACATCAATCCATGTGCGAGTCAGAACTCTGCATTGAGACAAGGCTGAAACATCAATCCATGTGCGAGTCAGAACTCTGCATTGAGACAATGCTGAAACATCAATCCATGGGCGAGTCAGAACTCTGCATTGAGACAATGCTGAAACATCAATCCATGTGCGAGTCAGAACTCTGCATTGAGACAAGGCTGAAACATCAATCCATGTGCGAGTCAGAACTCTGCATTGAGACAAGGCTGAAACATCAATCCATGGGCGAGTCAGAACTCTGCATTGAGACAAGGCTGAAACATCAATCCATGGGCGAGTCAGAACTCTGCATTGAGACAAGGCTGAAACATCAATCCATGTGCGAGTCAGAACTCTGCATTGAGACAAGGCTGAAACATCAATCCATGGGCGAGTCAGAACTCTGCATTGAGACAAGGCTGAAACATCAATCCATGGGCGAGTCAGAACTCTGCATTGAGACAAGGCTGAAACATCAATCCATGGGCGAGTCAGAACTCTGCATTGAGACAATGCTGAAACATCAATCCATGGGCGAGTCAGTGCCACATATTTATGTGTGCCAAAATTAAAATGAAGTAAAAGTTATCTTGCAAATTCAGCAGGCTGTGGTGTGAAGCAAGCTTTTAGAAGTGACGTTTTTATTTGATTACATATCGATAATTACATCTTAGGTGTGCTTATCAATACACAAGCATTTTTTTACAGAGCGTGAAGTTTCAAAAGCATTCGGTCATTACTAAATGTGTAATGTGATAGGTATTTTAACTTTATTTTTTTACAAGCAAAAAACCTTTGATTAAAAAATATTTACTCAGTTGTCTTCCTCAAATGAAAGGGATGATGATGCAATCTTTGTGAGAGGGAGAGAATCTGATTTCCTTGGTCCTCAACCAGGGGTGGCAGGTAGCCTAGTGGTTAGAGTGTTTGACCTGTGGCTGAAAGGTTGCTGGATCAAATCCCTGAACTGGCAAGGTAAAAATGGGTTGTTCTGTCCCTGAACAAGGCAGTTGTTGGTAGGCTGTCATTGTAAATAAATCTTTGCTCTTAACTGACTTGCCTGGTAAAATAAATAAAAAACCCACAGCTCAGACATGTCATTCAGGATAAATGGAGTTAGCCCTTAGGTAGCCTGCCCTGGAGCAGGTTAGTTCTGAAGGATCCACTGTGCTTCTACACCTGCATTACTTGCTGTTTGGGGTTTTAGGCTGGGTTTCTGTACAGCACTTTGAGATATCAGCTGATGTAAGAAGGGCTATTTGATTTGATTGCCATAGAAATGTACCTGGCTAAAAGGTGAGCCACTTGACCAGTTATCTCAAGTTGAACTCAAGAGTTGACCAAAGTTACCTTGCTAACTTCTCAAAGCTCATTGGTAGGATACCCCTCTGGTACTGTAGCCAGTGCTACAACAACATAGTTAACTTGAGTCAAGAGGTCCTGAACAACAACATAGTCCAGAGGGAGATCAATGACCAGACACACACACGTCCAAAGGTTATCTATATACTCTACCTGATTTCATGATTTAACCACTTATCAGCTCGTTGTGGCCCTCACAACATCTATTCAACCTTCTACCAACAACATTTCTACCATGACAACTTTATTCACGTATTTCTAGAAATCGGATCAATCTCAAAGTGGGTGCCTTGACAACCTACAAAGATAGGCAATTAGAACATTTCAAAGCCTTTTCAACATTGAGGAAGCGTTTTGGTGCATGGCACATGTAGCTGTCAGGATGCTGGTGACATGAAGGTTACAAAGACACATGCACATTAGGTGGCACGTGTAGCTGTGGGAGGTGCAGGGGGCATGGAAGGTAATCTCTACCACATGGTAAAGATCTGCTCTTTAAAGGAGGAGTGTGCCAGTTGGATGAGCAGAGCCAACTACATCTGGACTGACTGGATGCAACATATAGCTTTGTTTTGAAATTACAGAATTCACCATGAAACAAAAACATGGACTAGACTTAGCTCCAACAAAAGCCAGTGAACATTCAGACTGATCCAAGGTGTCTGTAGACTGTAGACTGTCTGTAGATGTTATGTTATTATATTTTACAAAGTCACACTTTTAAGTCTTTTTTTTTAACTTTTCACACCAGCAGTTGTCACAAAGTGCTTTACAGATACCCAGCCTAAAACCCTAAAGAGCAACCAATGTGGTAGAGTGGCGATAAATGAGATGGCTGCCGTTTTACGATCCCCTAACCAATTGTGATATTGTGTATGTTTTTTCGTGTTATTTGTAAGTTATGTTGTACATAATGTTTCTGCCACTGTGTCTTATGACCAAAAATAGCTTTGACTGTAGATATCAGGACAACAATTACTCACCCCATACTGGAGGAATACTTTTTCATTAACAAGTGGGACGGGAAGGATTTCCTTCAGACGCCCAACAAGGCCCTCATCCCCGTCATTCACAGGAAAAAGAGACAGAGATATCGGGGACGAAGGTCCGGGTGCCTTGTAAGGATCTGTCGCCGAGAGGGTAATCTACCTTTACCGTTGGTCCTATTAGCCAACGTACAATCAATCGATAATAAAATAGACGAACTATGACCACACATATCCTACCAACGGGACATTAAAAACTGTAGTATCTTATGTGGCTGAACGATGACATGAATAACACACAGCTGGCGGATTTGAAGCTTTTTCGGCAGGATAGAACAGCAGCCTCTGGTAAGACAAGGGGTGACGGTCTATATATATTTGTAAACAACAACTGGTGCACGAAATCTAAGGAAGTCTCAAGGTTTTGCTCGCCTGAGGTAGAGTATCTCATGATAAGCTGTAGACCACACTATTTACCCAGAGAGTTTTCATCTGTATTTTTCATAGCTGTCTATATACCACCACAAAGTGATGCTGGCACTAAGACTGCACTCAATGAGCTGTATACGGCCATAAGCAAACAGGAAAACGCTCATCCAGAGGCGGCGCTCCTAGTGGCCGGGGACTTTAAAGCAGGGAATCTCAAATTCGTTTTACCTAATTTCTACCAGCATGTTAAATGTGCAACCAGAGGGAAAAAAACTCTAGACCACCTTTACTCCACACACAGAGACACATACAAAGCTCTACCTCACCCTCCACTTCGCAAATCTGACCATAATTCTATCCTTCTGATTCCTGCTTACAAGCAAAAACTAAAGCAGAAAGCACCAGTGACTCGGTCAATAAGAAAGTGGTCAGATGAAGCAGATGCTAAGCTACATGACTGTTTCGCTAGCACAGACTGGAATATGTTCCGGGATTCTTCCGATGACATTGAGGAGTACACCACATCAGTCACTGGCTTCATCAATAAGTGCATGGATGACGTCATCCCCACAGTGACCGTACGTACATACCCCAACCAGAAGCCATGGATTACAGGCAACATCTGCACTGAGCTAAAGAGTAGAGCTGCCACTTTCAAGGAGCGGGGCTCTAACACTATGCCCTCCGACAAACCATCAAACAGGCAAAGCATCAATACAGGACTAAGATTGAATCGTACTACACCGGCTCCGACGCTCGTCGGACGTGGCAGGACTTGCAAACTATTACAGACTACAAAGGGAAGCACAGCCGTGAGCTGCCAAGTGACACAAGCCTACCAGATGAGATAAATTACTTCTATGCTCGCTTTGAGGCAAGTAACACTGAAGCATGCATGAGAGCATCAGCTGTTCTGGACGATTGTGTGATCACACTCTCCATAGCCAATGTGAGTAAGACCTTTAAATAGGTCAACATTCACAAGGCCGCAGGGCCAGATGGATTATGAGAACCTGTACTCTGAGCATGCGCTGACCAATTGGCAAGTGTCTTCACTGACATTTTCAACCTGTCCCTGACTGAGTCTGTAATACCAACATGTTTCAAGCAGACCACCATAGTCACTGTGCCCAAGAACACTAAGGTAACCTGCCTAAATTACTACCAACCCGTAGCACTCACGTATGTAGCCATGAAGTGCGTTGAAAGGCTGGTCATGGCTCACATCAACACCATTATCCCAGAAAACCTAGACCCACTCGAATTTGCATACCGCCCCAACAGATCCACAGATGATGCAATCTCCATTGCACTAATCACTGCCCTTTCCCACCTGGACAAAAGGAACACCTATGTGAGAATGCTATTCATTGACTACAGCTCAGCGTTCAACACCATAGTGCCTCAAAACTCATCACTAAGCTTAGGATCCTGGGACTAAACACCTCCCTCTGCAACTGAATTCTGGACTTCCTGACAGGCCACCCCCAGGTGGTAAGGGTAGGTAACAACACATTTGCCTGCTGATCCTCAACACGGGGGCCCCTCAGGGGTGCATGCTCAGTCCCCTCCTGTACTCCCTGTTCACTCTTGACTGCATGGCTAGGCATAACTCCAACACCATCATCAAGTTTGCCGATGACACAACAGTGGTAGGCCTGATCACCAACAACGATGAGAGGAGGAGGGAGGAGACAGAGACCTGGCGTGTGATGCCAGGACAACAACCACTCCGTCAACCTGCTCAAGACAAAGGAGTTAATTGTGGACCACAGGAAAAGGAGGACCGAGCACGCCCCCATTCTCATCGATGGGGCTGTAGTGGAGCGGGTTGAGAGAGGGCACGACACAGCCTATTCCCCCTCAGGAGACTGAAAAGATTTGGCATGGGTCCTCAGATCCTCAAAAGGTTCTACAGCTGCACCATCGAGAGCATCCTGACTGGTTGCATCACTGCCTGGTATTGCAACTGCTCGGATAATTGCCAGATAATTGAATGAGAATTTGGCAGTACATCTCTCTCTCTCTCTCTCTCCCTCTCCCTCTCCCTTCCTCTCTCCCTCTCCCTCCATCCATCCATCTCTCTCTCTCTCTCTCTATCCCTTCCTCCCTCTCCCTCCTCTCTCTACCTCTCTCTCCCTCTCCTTCCTCTCTCTTTCTCCCTCTCCCTCCCTCTACCTCCCTGTCTATCTCTCTCTCCCTATCTCCCTCTCTCTGTTTCTTTCTCCCTTTCCCCCTCTCTCTCCCTCTTCCTGTATCTCTCGCTCCCTCTCCTCCTCCCTCTTTCTCCCTCTCCTCCTCCCCCTCTCTCCCCTCTTGCTCTCTCTCTCTCTGTCTCTCTCTTTCCCCCCCTCCTCCCCCGCTCTCTCTCCCTCCCTCCCTCTCTCTTCTCCCACCCACCCACCCTCCCTCCCTCCCCCTCGCCAGCGCTCTCTCTTTCTCTCTCTCCTTCTCCCCCTCTCTTTCTCTCTCCCTCTCCTTGTATCTCTCTCCTCACACTATCAGAGACACAGACTATCCTGTAATCATTCATCACCATCCACCCAGCGCAAGCCACTCTTAACCCACTCTTGTTTCAGATGCAGGTTCTGTGCAACATGTGGTGCCTGTCTGGACTGTGTTGAGGGTGTTTGTCGGCCAAAAGCTTCCCTCTCTCCCATATCCTACCTTTCACACACAGCTGCTAGGATTATGAGTAAGTTTCCATACTACAGTATCTATATCTGCATCCCAAATGGCGCCCTATTCCCGTCATAGTGTAAGTTCATATACCCCAATAAAGGTATATTATTCTCTATAGAAGTCCATCAGCTTCAATTAGGTCTTCAAGGGTTACCTCTATAGAGGTCCATCAGCTTCATTAAGGTATTTAAGGGCTACCTCTATAGAGGTCCATCAGCTTCATTCAGGTATTTAAGGGCTACCTCTATAGAGGTCCATCAGCTTGAATGAGGTCTTGGAGGGCTGCTTTTTAAATTGGCCTGAGTCAAAATAACACACATACTGTCACGATCTGACCTGAGAGAGAGGGTTTGTTTCTCTATGTGGTTAGGTCAGGGTGTGGGGTGGGGTGGGCATTCTATGTTTTGTTTTTCTTTGTGTTGGGCCGAGTATGGTTCCTAACCAGAGGCAGCTGTCTATCGTTGTCTCTGATTAGGAACCATACTTAGGCAGCCTTTTTTTCACCTGTGTTTGTGGGATCTTGTTTTTGTATTGCTGTGAGTAGCCTGCAAAACTTTTCGTTTGTTGTGTTGTTTATTGTTTTGGTTTTTGCTGGTTCACCGTTAAATAAAATATGATGAGCCCAACCCACGCTGCGCCTTGGTCTACCTTTAATGACGGACGTTACACATACACATGCTTACACGCATGCCCAGTCACACACACACACACACACACACACACACACACACACACACACACACACACACACACACACACACACACACACACACACACACACACACACACACACACACACACACACAGGCATCAAGGTGAAACAGTCACCAGACTCCTTGACCTATTTAAAGAAGCATATTTGGGTCCATATCCATACAGTGTTTTAGAATAGGAATGCTGATCTAGGATCAGGTTATTCATTATGATTCAAAAGGCAAAACTGATCCTAGAATACAGGCCTTAGTCTCCAAGGCGACGGGGAAACAATAACTCCTGAAGTTGACAACATGTATTTTCTGGAAAGGGGCCCCGTTCAACTAGCATGTGTATCTTTGCTTCCTTTCTTCATTGAAGTGATCATGATTGGACAGGTGAAGTAAAGGAAGAAGGAGGGATGCACTTTTAAAGAATTAGAAAAGGGCTGAGGATACCTCTATGAACCTCTGTGAACTGGGGCTGAGGATACCTCGAGGAACCTCTGTGAACTGGGGCTGAGGATATCTCTATGAACCTCTGTGAACTGGGGCTGAGGATACCTCTAGGAACCTCTGTAAACTGGGGCTGAGGATACCTCTAGGAACCTCTGTAAACTGGGGCTGAGGATACCTCTAGGAACCTCTGTAAACTGGGGCTGAGGATACCTCGAGGAACCTCTGTGAACTGGGGCTGAGGATACCTCTAGGAACCTCTGTGAACTGGGGCTGAGGATACCTCTAGGAACCTCTGTGAACTGGGGCTGAGGACACCTCTAGGAACCTCTGTGAACTGGGGCTGAGGACACCTCTAGGAACCTCTGTGAACTGGGGCTGAGGACACCTCTAGGAACCTCTGTGAACTGGGGCTGAGGACACCTCTAGGAACCTCTGTGAACTGGGGCTGAGGACACCTCTAGGAACCTCTGTGAACTGGGGCTGAGGACACCTCTAGGAACCCCTGTGAACTGGGGCTGAGGACACCTCTAGGAACCTCTGTGAACTGGGGCTGAGGACACCTCTAGGAACCTCTGTGAACTGGGGCTGAGGATACCTCTAGGAACTTCTGTTTAATAAATCTCTAGTACCCTCTACTGGCTCTCATGAGGATGTTTTTTGATTCCAAGGCCAGGGCATCTAGCCTTCTCTCTTCATGCTCTCTCAGATGCCACTATTAGATGCCTTGTATGAGACCGTGGCTTCTACTTTTGGAACAATGAGAGAGAAATAACCTAGGTTCACTAAATGTAGATATCTTCATTCAAGGAAATAACTATGGAGGGAGAGGCTGTAGGCATACCATCACTCTGCTGTCAGCCCCTGTTCTAGAAGGTTTTCTAAATAAGTCCAACGGTAATATAACATGTGAATGCTACATAGAGAAGCAGTCAACTAACACACTATTACTAAATTTCATAGGCAGATCAAATACTGTAGAAGCCTAGCCCTAGTACACACAGCTACGTAGGAAACGCTTCATTAATGCAATACACTTAATCAGACAGTAGAGGAAGCTACAGGCCAAATAATGAAATAGAAAGTTGAGACAGAAAGTTCAGCAGTGGCGCTATATTGTTTGGGTTGTCATTCTCTGGGCAAGTGGCAAAGTTATAAACCCTGCCTATTGTTTTCGCACGAGAAGTTTCTTCTTTCTACACTTTTTACACAGCAGCAGCGAGCAAATACAAGAGGGATTTCCTCACATCAGCTGTAATAAACACGTAGGGTAGGCGAACCCAATGCAACCCCCCCGAATGCGGAGAATCATATTGAATTTTCTCGATTACTCGCGTCCTCTCCTCCGTCCTCTCCTCGTCTCCTTTTGAAACCGGAGAGGCGAACTTTGACCAATTGAGAAAACGCCAAATAAAAGTGGCGTGTTGTCAGGTGGGGTTTCTGGCGGCGGGTGTTCCTATAATTAGATTGAAGGAGTTAGTTTGGGGACATAAGGACATCTCTCAAACACTTTTGGTCCGTTCCTCAATGCTCATTCTGATCAAGCTTGCAGACAGACAGTTTGGAGACAACATTTCCGTCAGTGTCTGGACAGCTTTATCGCTGCCAGAAAGGAACCAAAGCCAGGGACAACGGACAAGGTAGGTACTGTAACAAACTTTGATTATTTATTATTATCTAAATGTGTTTTTTTCCCCCCACTCTGTCATATTAGGCTACTCCTGTATTGTTATTATAATACAACTAGACTATTTGGAAGAGTCCTATTTGGAAGAGTCCTTGGTAAGATTATTGATTACAATTAAAGCCATAGTCTGGAAGACTTTGAAGTATATCATTTATGAGATTAATGTTATCATCACCAAAATAACCTGTGGAGGGGATGAATAATTTTGCCTATAGTTTGAAATGAATTTCATTTTTTAAAAGTAATTTTGCTCTAATGAAATGTCATTGCCCTGCAGATAGAAACCAAGAGCTATTTGACATGAAGATGTCATAGGATGCATTTGCTTAGAATCATCTGTAGAAAAAAAACATTGTAGCTTCAGGTTACAAACTTTAGGAACACCTTTGTAATATTAAGTTGCACCCCCCCTCAATTTGTCAGGGCATGGGCTCTACAAGGTTTCAAGTGTTCCACAGGGATGCTGGCCCATGTTGACTCCAATGCTTCCCACAGTTGGCTGGTTGTCCTTTGGGTGGTGGACCATTCTTGACACACACAGGAAACGTGTGTGTGTGTGTGTGTGTGTGTGTTTGTGTGTGTGTGTGTGGAAAACCCAGCAGCGTTGCAGTTCTTGACACACCTACTACTCTACCCTGTTTTAAGGCACTTCAATATTTTGTCATACCCATTCATCCTCTGAATGGCACAGATGCACAATCCATGTCTCAAGGTTTAAAAATCATTTAACCTGTCTCCTCCCCTTCATCTACACTGATTTGAAGTGAATTTAAAAAGTGACATCAATAAGGGATCATAGCTTTCACCTGGTCAGTCTGTCATGGAAAGAGCTGGTGTTCTTAATGTTTTGTACACTCAGTGTATAACTCCATGAGACTGAATTGTAGACATGTATTGTTTATGAGCACGCAAAACTATTTTCCTCTCCCTTCCTGATGCTTCCTAAAAGCATAGGTGAGATTTGCAGTGGTGATTTTAGCATGTAAATCTTGGTGGGCAAAAAAAAATACATGTGGGATGCATGCCAGCAAAGCCACAATACATTAATTGCACTATAACGGTGACAAACCGTGCCCACAAACTGTTAGGGCCTACATAAAGCTGTCCCAACAGCAGTCCCAACAGCAGTCCCAACATCTTACCACTGCTACACCTGGCTATCAGCGGAGCCTTGTCTGGCAGCGAAACAGTTCATTCATCCTCATTTACTGCCTTTAAAAAAAAACAGCTGATATGGCTGACTTGCTTAAACAAATGTGGTTTCTACTGACAATTGAGATGTACAAACTATGGCATAATGGGACGACTAGCGGATAAGAGGCAATCCGTAACTTCGATTAAGACATTAATGAGCGAGCTAGGACGGACGTAGTAATATAATTATTTGTTCAGCACTTTGAAATGTACAGCGACAGAATTCAGAACATGGGCCGTTCTTACAGTGTTCTCCCTGTACACCAAGTCAGAACCGTAGGATAAATAAAGGGGGCCTATAAGCAGACAATGGAAGGCTCTTACAATATTCGCTAATTACATTTCTCAAAAACCGGTTAAAGGCAACATGTGCACTAGTAAGTCGGAACAGTAGGCGAAATTTAAGAGATGAAAATATGGGCTCCCAAGTGGCGCAGCGGTCTAAGGCACTGCATCTCCGTGCTAGAGGCGTCACTACAGACACTCTGGTTCGAATCCAGGCTGTATCACAACCGGCCGTGATTTGGAGTCCCATAGGGCGGCACACAATTGGGCCAGCGTTGTCAAGGTTTGGCCGGTGTAGGCCATCATTTTAAATAAGAATTTGTTCTTAACTGACTTACCTAGTTAAAGGTTAAATAAAAAAATTGACCAAATTATTAAGGTGAGGCACATGTGTAGAAAGCCGTTAGTCGCCCAACATGCACTTAGTGTTACTTTCTTAGCTACAGTGTACACATCTCCCTGGCATATTACATCATTTATGCAGCCGCATACAATACATTTTTGGACTAACCTTGTTGTGATGTGCTCACGTCAACAGGAAGGTCCTTCGTGGGTAAATGTTGTCATCAAAGTCTGGCATTCGCTGGATTTATGGTGCTTTCAAGACAACTGGGAACTCTGGAAAAATAAAGCTTGACTCATGATGACGTCAGTGAGTTTCAGGTTGTCGCTCTAGAAAGAGGCCCGAGTTCCGGATTTACAATTCCGAGTTGGATGAAAGTTCAAAACTTATTTTCCCAGTCGTAGCTCGTTTTTCCCTGAGTTCCCAGTTGTCTTGAACTCACTAAAGTCAGATTTTGCAGTTGCGAGTTAAGTTTTGAGCGCGGCACAAATCCTGCTTCATTGACAGAATGGCCAATGTTGAATGTTTTTTTTTTTATAATTTTAAACTAGGAAAAGAGACCCTTAATCTTAGACTTGGGACCACACAGCCACTCCACTGAATATCAGGCTAATGATTGCTTTGCAATGCTTGCAGTTAGCCAATGATACTTCCAAACCACTCATTGTTGAATTTGCGATTTCCAAATTGTTGTGTAATGTTTGTCCAATGGCAGATAAAATGTATCAGGTTTTGATCGATCTATAATTTCTCTTCATTATTTCTCTTCATATGACAAGGATTTGCCAGTAGATTTCTAGAGACAATATCTCTCTCATCGTCACTCAATGCATAGGTTTACCTCCACTGTATTCACATCCTACCATACCTTTGTTTGTACATTATGCCTTGAATCTATTCTACCGTGCCCAGAAACCTGCTCCTTTTACACTCTGTTCCGAACATACTAGACGACCAGTTCTTATAGCGTTTAGCCGTACCTTTATCCTACTCCTCCTCTGTTCCTCTGGTGATGTAGAGGCTAATCCAGGCCCTGCAGTGCCTAGCGCCACTCCCATTACCCAGGTGCTCTCATTTGTTGACTTCTGTAACCGTAAAACCCTTGGTTTCATGCATGTTAACATTAGAAGCCTCCTCCCTAAGTTTGTTTTATTCACTTGTTTTATAGCACACTCTGCCAACCTGGATGTCCTAGCAGTGTCTGAAACCTGGCTTAGAAAGACCACCAAAAACCCTGAAATGTCCATCCCTATCTATAACATTTTCTGACAAGATAGAACTGCCAGAGGGGGTGGAGTTAGCCTGCAGTGTTCTGTCTTTCTATCCAGGTCTGTGCCCAAACAATTTGAGCTTCTACTTTTAAAAATCCACCTTTCCAGAAACAAGTCTGTCACCGTTGCCGCATGCTATAGACCACCTTCTGCCCCCAGCTGTGCCCTGGACACCATGTGAATTGATTGCCTCCCATCTATCTTCAGAGCTCGTGCTGTTTGGTGACCTAAACTGGGACATGCTTAACACCCCGGCAATCCTACAATCTAAGCTTGATGCCCTCAATCTCACACAAATGATCAATGAACCTACCAGGTACAACCCCAAATCCATAAACTCGGGCACCCTCATAGATGTCATCCTAACCAACCTGCCCTCCAAATACACCTCTGCTGTCTTCAACCTGGATCTCAGCGATCACTGCCTCATTGCCTGCGTTCGTAATTGGTCTGCGGTCAAACGATCACCCCTCATCACTGTCAAACGCTCCCTAAAACACTTCAGTGAGCAGGCCTTTCTAATTGACCTAATCAATCTGATATTGATATAATTCTGTCAGTAGAAGATGCCTGGTTATTCTTTAAAAGTGCTTTCCTCACAATCTTAAATAAGCATGCCCCATTCAAAAAATGTAGAACCAGGAACAGATATAGTCCTTGGTTCACTTCAGACTTGACTGCCCTTGACCAGTACAAAAACATCCGGTGACGTAATGCATTAGCATCAAATAGCCCCCGCAATATGCAACTTTTCAGGGAAGTTAGGAACCAATATACACATGCAGTTAGGAACGCAAAGGTTAACTTTTTCAAAGAGAAATTTGCGTCCTGTAGCACAAACTCCAAAAAGTTCTGGGACACTGTAAAGTCCATGGAGAATAAGAGCACCTCCTCCCAGCTGCCCACTGCACTGAGGCTAGGAAACACCGATAAAATCCATGATAATTAAGCATTCTTCTATGGCATGCCATGCTTTCCACCTGGCTACCCCTACGCCGGTCAACAGCTCTGCACCCCCCACAGCAGCTTGCCCAATCCTCCCCCAGCTTCTCCTTCACCCAAATCCAGATAGCTGATGTTCTGAAAGAGCTGCAAAATCTGGACGCCTACAAATCAGCCAGGCTAGACAATCTGGACCCTATCTTTCTAAAATTGTTGCGACCCCTATTACTAGCCTGTTCAACCTTCCTTTCGTATCGTCTGAGATCCCCAAAGATTGGAAAGCCGCGGTCATCCCCCTCTTCAAAGGGGGAGACACTCTAGACCCAAACTGCTACAGACCTATATCTATCCTACCCTGCCTTTCCAAGGTCTTCGAAAGCCAAGTTAACAAACAGATCACCAACCATTTCAAATCCCACCGTACCTTCTCCTCTATGCAATCTGGTTTCCGAGCTGGTCATGGGTGCACCTCAGCCACGCTCAAGGTTCTAAACAATATCATAACCACCATTGATAAGAGACAATACTGTACAGCTGTATTCATCGAACTGGCCAAGACTTTCGACTCTGTCAATCACCACATTCTTATTGGCTAAACAGCTTTGGTTTCTCAAATGATTGCCTCGCCTGGTTTACCAACTACTTCTCTGATAGAGTTGAGTGTGTCAAATCGGAGGGCCTGTTGTCCGGACCTCTGGTAGTCTCTATGGGGGTGCCACAGGGTTCAATTCTCGGGCCGACTCTTTTCTCTGTATACATCAAGGATGTCGCTCTTGCTGCTGGTGATTCTCTGATCCACCTCTACGCAGACGACAACATTCTGTATACTTCTGGCCCTTCTTTGGACACTGTGTTAACTAACCTCCAGACGAGCTTCAATGCCATAACTCTCTTTCCGTGGCCTCCAACTGCTCTTAAATGCAAGTAAAACTAAATGCATGCTCTTCAACCGATCGCTGCCCACCTGTCCTGCATCACTACTTTGGACGGTTCTGACTTAGAATATGTGGACAAATACCTAGGTGTCTGGTTAGACTGTAAACTCTCCTTCCAGACTCGCATTAAGCATCTCCAATCCAGAATTAAGTCTAGAATCAGCTTCCTATTTCGCAACAAAGCATCCTTCACTCATGCTGCCAAACATGCCCTTGTAAAACGCACTATCCTACCGATCCTTGACTTCGGCGACGTCATTTACAAAATAGCCTCCAACACACTACTCAGACTGCTTCCAATTTGCTATCACAGTGCCATCCATTTTGTCACCAAAGCCCCATATACTACCCACCACTGCAACCTGAATGCTCTCGTTGGCTGGCCCTCGCTTCATATTCGTCGCCAAACCTACTGGCTCCAGGTCATCTACAAGTCTTTGCTAGGTAAAGCCCCGTCTTATCTCCGCTCACTGGTCACCATAGCAGCACCCACCCGTAGCACACACTCCAGCAGGTATATTTCACTGGTCACCCCCAAAGCCAATTCCTCCCTTGGTCGTCTTTCCTTCCAGTTCTCTGCTGCCAATGACTGGAACGAACTGCAAAAATCACTGAAGCTGGAGACTCATATCTCCCTCACTAGCTTTAAGCACCAGCTGTCAGAGCAGCTCACAGATCATTGCACCTGTACATAGCCCATATGTAAATGGCACATCCAACTACCTCATCCCCATACTGTTATTTATTTTGCTCCTTTGCACCCCAGTATCTCTACTTGCACACTCATCTTCTGCACATCTATCACTCCAGTGTTTAATTGCTATATTGTATCTACACTGCTCAAAAAAATAAAGGGAACACTAAAATAACACATCCTAGATCTGAATGAATGAAAATCTTATTAAATACTTTTTTCTTTACATAGTTGAATGTGCTGACAACAAAATCACACAAAAATAATCAATGGAAATCCAATTTATCAACCCATGGAGGTCTGGATTTGGAGTCACACTCAAAATTAAAGTGGAAAACCACACTACAGGCTGATCCAACTTTGATGTAATGTCCTTAAAACAAGTCAAAATGAGCCTCAGTAGTGTGTGTGGCCTCCATGTGCCTGTATGACCTCCCTACAACGCCTGGGCATGCTCCTGATGAGGTGGGCGGATGGTCTCCTGAGGGATCTCCTCCCAGACCTGGACTAAAGCATCCGCCAACTCCTGGACAGTCTGTGGTGCAACGTGGCGTTGGTGGATGGAGCGAGACATGATGTCCCAGATGTGCTCAATTGGATTCAGGTCTGGGGAACGGGCGGGCCAGTCCATAGCATCAATGCCTTCCTCTTGCAGGAACTGCTGACACACTCCAGCCACATGAGGTTTAGCATTGTCTTGCATTAGGAGGAACCCAGGACCAACCGCACCAGCATATGGTCTCACAAGGGGTCTGAGGATCTCATCTCGGTACCTAATGGCAGTCAGGCTACCCCTGGCGAGCACATGGAGGGCTGTGCGGCCCCCCAAAGAAATGCCACCCCACACCATGACTGACCCACCGCCAAACCGGTCATGCTGGAGGATGTTGCAGGCAGCAGAACGTTCTCCACGGCGTCTCCAGACTCTGTCACGTCTGTCACATGTGCTCAGTGTGAACCTGCTTTCATCTGTGAAGAGCACAGGGCGCCAGTGGCGAATTTGCCAATCTTGGTGTTCTCTGGCAAATGCCAAACGTCCTGCACGGTGTTGGGCTGTAAGCACAACCCCCACCTGTGGCTCGTCGGGCCCTCATACCACCCTCATGGAGTCTGTTTCTGACCGTTTGAGCAGACACATGCACATTTGTGGCCTGCTGGAGGTCATTTTGCAGGGCTCTGGCAGTGCTTCTCCTGCTCCTCCTTGCACAAAGGCGGAGGTAGCGGTCCTGCTGCTGGGTTGTTGCCCTCCTACGGCCTCCTCCACGTCTCCTGATGTACTGGCCTGTCTCCTGGTAGCGCCTCCATGCTCTGGACACTACGCTGACAGACACAGCAAACCTTCTTGCCACAGCTCGCATTGATGTGCCATCCTGGATGAGCTGCACTACCTGAGCCACTTGTGTGGGTTGTAGACTCCGTCTCATGCTACCACTAGAGTGAACGCACCGCCAGCATTCAAAAGTGACCAAAACATCAGCCAGGAAGCATAGGAACTGAGAAGTGGTCTGTGGTTACCACCTGCAGAACCACTCCTTTATTGGGGGTGTCTTGCTAATTGCCTATAATTTCCACCTGTTGTCTATTCCATTTGCACAACAGCATGTGAAATTTATTGTCAATCAGTGTTGCTTCCTAAGTGGACAGTTTGATTTCACAGAAGTGTGATTGACTTGGAGTTACATTGTGTTGTTTAAGTGTTCCCTTTATTTTTTTGAGCAGTATATTTTGCCACTATGGCCTATTTATTGCCTTGCCTCCCTTATCCTACCTCATTTGCACACACTGTATATATACTTTTTCTATTCTATTATTGACTGTATGTTTGTTTATTCTATGTGTAACTCTGTCTGTGTCGCTTTGCTTTATCTTGGCCAGGTCGCAGTTGTAAATGAGAACTGGGTCTCAACTAGCTTACCTGGTTAAATAAAGGTGAAATAAATAAAAGATTGTCGACTTGATTCATGATGACTGCTAGCGAAGATTTTGAAAGTATGATCTTGACATCAGTCCAATCAAAGCTACTGTTGACCTAGTGGTTAGAGTGTTGGACTAGTAACCAAAAGGTTGCAAGATCGAATCCCCTTGCTGAGAAGGTACAAATCTGTCGTTCTGCCCCTGAACAAGGCAGTTAACCCACTGTTCCTAGGCTGTCATTGAAAATAAGAATTTGTTCTTAACTGACTTGCCTTGTTAAATAAAGGTAAAAAAATATGTATATTTTTATCTGTGGCCAATGACCTTGAGCTTTCTTTGATAGGGACTTCTAATGTAACTCTATGGCAGCACCCAAGGGGCTTGACTTTTCTAGCTCTAACCTTAGACTTGGTGGTGACGTAGTGTCCCCATGAGTGACAGAACACTGAGCTAGGCTGAAACGCCTGCATTTTGAAGCTGCCTTACTCAATAAAACAAAAGGGACCATGTTTGTATGAGGCTTTATTAACTCAATATATTTTTTACATTATTTGCAAACTGATATGTAACATGTATTAATGCCAAAATAACATGCAAAACAGGCAAGCCCACACCAAAAAAATAAAACATTTTATGTGTATGCTAAAAATGTGGGGCTCTGCCCTGAATGACGGGTCGCCACTGGAGGTTTGATTTGCTACTGTACACAACCACTCCCCTGAGGTAAATTCCTCCATAGTAGATTGTATTGTGGTGTGGTGCAGTAGGGCCAGTCTACTATTGGTATATACTGTAGTAGTTCCCAGAGTGTAACCTAGCAGGGTGTCATCAAATAAAATGGTATTTTTCACATGCCGAGTACAACTTTACAGTGAAATGCTTACTTACAAGCCCTTAACCAACAATGCAGTTTTAAGAAAAAATAAGTTAAGTAATATAAGAGCAGCATAACATTAACGAGGCTAAAGACTAGTTGAGGTAATATGTACACAACTCTGTATAGTCATCAGATAGCAGTCAGACCATGTGTACTTGCAAAAACAGTTGTCTGCCTAGACGTGCCCTGTTGAGCAGCTAGGAGGTGAAACGGAGTGAGTTCTGCGGACTATCAACTATTTCCAATGCTACCATATATTATACAAGGAATTGTTACCTTTCTATAGGAAGATTCCTATTCACAGTTCTTATGCAGTGAACAGGTTTGACACAGTGAGTGCTTGTGATCATTCTACATGAACAAGAAGCTCCTATCAAACATTTACTTTTGGAACCAAGACGGTTTATGTCCTGATTCTAGTAGGAGTATGTCGTCAATCTTTATGGATCGTAGTTAACCTCAATGACTTCTCCTTCGGTCCCGGCTGTATAGAGCGAGAGAAGAAAAAGTGTAATTGAAGAATGGCTGAATTTATTTTTGAACAGCCAGCTCTTTGGCGGGCAGAGAGCGCTTCACTTTGTCAGCCTCGGTCAGGGGGAGGTCAGCCTCGGTCAGGGGGAGGTCAGGAGAGGGAGAGAGATGAGTCATAAGGGTAGTTCCCACTGTTCTGGAGCAAGGGTGGGGTGAACTTTGCCCGACTTTAAATTAGCTTTCGCAATTCACGTCTATAATATATAGCAGTTCAACTATTTGGAAATGTTCCTTTCAGGACCTGTACAAGACAGAATGTTGAATAAAATAATATTTGAACTTACTCCACCACAGTGATCATCAACTAGATTAAGCCGTGGGTTGATTTAAAAAAAATAAAAAATTTAAAAAAAATTATATACTTTTTTTTTTTTCTTGAGCGGATGGTCGGGGGGCCGGCGCATAATTAAAAATCATTTGTAGACTGCAAATTGACTGCGAGAAACCCAAACGGATATAATGTTTGACTATAATATCATTTCAAAGCTTGCTTCATTTGCATATGATCACGTCAAATCTCTCTATACTTGGGAACAGATTTCTTAACTTAATCCCTTGGAGCTGATTTTTCTGGGGGGGGGGGGTTGTCCTATGTCCTATGTTTTGGAACGAACTACAAAAATCTCTAAAACTGGAAACACTTATCTCCCTCACTAGCTTTAAGCACCAGCTGTCAGAGCAGCTCACAGATCTCTGCACCTGTACATAGCCCATCTTTAATTGAGCCCAAACTACTACCTTTTCCCCTACTGTATTTATTTATTTTATTTATTTTGCTCCTTTGCACCATATTATTTATATTTTAACTTTTAACTTTCTTCAAACTACAAATCTACCATTCCAGTGTTTTTTCTTGCCATACTTTATTTACTTTGCCACCATGGCAATTTTTTGCCTTTACCTCCATTATCTCACATCATTTGCTCACATTGTATATAGTCTTATTTTTTTCTACTGCATCATTGATTGTATGTTGTTTTACTCCATGTGTAACTCTGTGTTTTTGTATGTTGTCGAACTGCTTTGCTTTATCTTGGCCAGGTCGCAATTGTAAATGAGAACTTGTTCTCAACTTGCCTACCTGGTTAAATAAAGGTGAAATAAATAAAATAAATAAAAAATGTCCAACAATGAAAATCCCACACACACAATTATTAAATGTTTTTGCTCAGAAAACTTGGGGGGGCCAAATAAAACCATCCGCAGGCCAAATTTGGTCAGCCAGTTGGGGAACCCTGCTCAACTGGTTTTCTGTGTGGTTGGTCCTCATACCCTTTGGGAATTTCAGACAAAATATCCACAGGAAAGTATTATTAATCAGACTTTTCAAAACCCTGGTAGTGTGTTCATATTTCTGTCTCCAGAAGCATGCGCACATGATGTAAATGCATGCAGGCAGAACATAGTAGGCCAGCTCCTGCATGTTTACATTGTTCTGTGCATGCTTCAGGTGATCCTGCTTGTTTAATGAGTAAGACCTGTACTGCTAACTACAAGTTCTCTCATTGATGCGTATTCATCTTTCACACTTGGCTATTGTATGTTGTTCAGGATATTGGATGTTTGTACGAGATTGGATCTGTCTGTGGCAGCGGTTAAGAGTGTTGGGCCAATAACCAAAAGGTCACTGGTTTTAAATCCCAGAGCCAACTAGGTGAAAAATCAGTCTGTGCTTAATCCTAATTGGTCCTGTAAATCGCTCTGGATAAGAGCATCTGCTAAATGACCAAAATGTCTGGCGCTGTCTCAAAGATCTGTCCTCTGATCTGAAAGAACTGGCCAGCTGAATGATGAGCTTATTTTCACCTGTCAAGTCATTTTCCAATCAGCACAGAAGGGAAGGTGTGGTCAGATTTTTAAGCACTAGTCATTTCTGTTGTTTTCATACCAACAGGGTCTAGCTTCCAATGGAAAGATGGGGCTGGTGCAGTGGTTCCTATGTCACCTGCTGTGCATCAACTATATATTTTATGCCTAATAAACTCCTCTCATTTCCTCCCCTGTAGATGGGTCTGGTACAGTGGTTGAAGGGCCAGTTCTTGTGTCACCTGATCATCTGCTATGGGTTCTTGGTCAGCGGTCTCCTGGTCAACCTATTACAGATCTGCACTCTGCCCCTCTGGCCAATCAACAAGCAGCTGGCCCGGCGGATCAACTGTAAACTGGGATACTCCCTCACCAGCCGTGAGTAGGATATCGCTCTCTTTCACTATTGTTTCACTTAACTGATGCTGCAGGGGCTATACTCTCTCTAACGTCGTGCAATAACTGAAATATAAAGTTACTGTAGCTGCTGATAGTGGTCTATTATTTACGCTCTGCTAGGTTATGCTGTGGTATGTTAATGTTATGTTGTGTGTTCCCCAGAGTCTGTGGCTCTCCTAGAGTGGTGGTCTGGCACTGAAGTAACTTTCTACACAGACCCAGCGAACTACCAAATCTACGGCAAAGAGAACGCCATCGTCGTCCTTAACCACAACTTTGAAATAGACTTTCTGTGTGGCTGGACCTTCTGTGACAGATTCGGAGTCCTTGGGGTAAGAGAACAGGGATTTTTCTCAATTCATCTGTCTTAGATTCCTCGCATCCTCTCTCGTTATCTCCTTCTCAAAACGCAGTGGAGAAGAAAGTCCAATGGGAGGGACCTTGGAACTTGTCCTCCAATACCGTCGAGAAGAAGGTGGGAAGCAAGGAATTGCATAAAGACTACGATTTTCAGAAGTTGTTAATGTGTTTGAATAATCTTTCCCTTTCCAGGCCTCCAAATGTTTAGCCAAGAAAGAGTTGTCATACCTGCCTGTGATTGGCTGGATGTGGTACTTCCTGGAGATGGTGTTTATTAAGAGGAAGTGGGAGGAGGATAAGAGGAGCTTTGTCCAGAGCCTTCAGAACCTACGGGATTACCCCGAGAACTTCTGGGTGAGCCTTGAACACAATCAATCAATAATGACAATTAATAGTCAAACGTTGACTGGGCATGTATAGTTCATGAGAGGATGTAACAGGTCTTTTCAAACTCCGTATTCCAAACTTTCTTTGCCCCTATGTAAACATGCGTATGCAGTATGATTGTTCATTTAGAAGAGAATATTGATTGTGTCGATCAATACAATGTCACAAGTCTAGGAAGGATAACGTGAGAATATAATGATACTCACCTTGTAAACCTGAGTATGAAGGTTGGTTGGTCAGTCAAAACACAGCAGTGACACTACAGTGACTCTCTGTGTGCCAGTTCCTGCTCCACTGTGAGGGAACACGCTTCACAGAGGAGAAGCATCAGATCAGTATGGAGGTGGCAGAGAAGAAAGGCCTGCCTAAACTCAAACACCACCTCTTGCCCAGGACCAAGGGCTTCTGGGTAGCCGTCCAGAACCTCAGAGGGACAGGTATGGAACCCTGGGGAGCTCCAGAATGACCAAATGCTACACATGTCATGACTCATGATTGTGTATCTCCGCATTATTTTGGATCAAGACTGATGCCAATAAACTTTTGACAACTTCATGTTTTTGTCTCTGTAACCCCTTCAGTTGCTGCGGTGTACTGTTGTACACTAAATTTCAGAAACAACGAAACACCAACCTTGCTGGGAGTTATCAATGGGAAAAAATATCATCCAGATTTATACATAAGGTATATAATAATTAATTTCAGCCTGCATTTTCTATCGCAAGCTGGGCTGTGAGTGGAACCTGGGACGGCCATTGGTTAGAGGCTAAACTCACTGATCTCAAGGCCCTTATATTGGCTTATTGGACTTATACTGAACAAAAATATAAACGTAACATTCAACAATTTCAAAGATTTTACTGACTTACAGCTTATATGAGGAAATCAGTCAATTGAAATAAATTCATTATGCCCTAATCTATGGATTTCACATGACTGGGAACACAGATATGAAGCTGTTGATCACAGATACCTTAGAGGTAGGGGCATGGTTCAGAAACCCAGTCAGTATTTGGTGTGCCCACCATTTGCCTCATGCAGCCAGACACATCTCCTTTGCATAGAGTTGATCTGGCTGTGCGAAGTTGCTGGATATTGGCGGGAACTGGAAAACGATGTTATACATGCAGATCCAGAGCATCCCAAACATGCTCAATAGGTGACATGTCTGGTGAGTATGCAGGCCATGGAAGAATTGGGACATTTTCAGCTTCCAGGAATTGTGTACAGATACTTGCGACATGGACCCGTGCGTTGGGGCGGCAGGTAGCCTAGTGGTTAGAGTGTTGGTCCAGTAACCGAAAAGTTGCTAGATTGAATCCCTGAGCTGACAAGGTAAAAAATCTGTCGTTCTGCCCCTGAACAAGGCAGTTAACCCACTGTTCCTAGGCTGTCATTGTAAATAAGAATTTGGTCTTAACCGATTTGCCTAGTTAAATAAAGGTAATTAAAAAAAAATAAGTATCGTACTGAAACATGAGGGGATGGCGGCAGATGAATGGCACGACAATGGGCCTCAGGATCTCATCACGGTATCTCTGTGCATTCAAATTGCCATCGATATTAAAAAAAAAATGTGTTCGTTGTCCGTAGCTTATGCCTGTCCATGCCATAACCCCACCGTCACCATGGGGCACTCCGTTCATAACGTTGACATCAGCAAACCACTTGCCCACACGACGCCATACATGTGGTCTGGGGTTGTGAGGCCAGTTGGACGTACTGCCAAATTCTCTAAAACGACATTGCAGTCGGCTTATGGTAGAGAAATAAACATTAAATTCTCTGGCAACAGCTTTGGTGGACATTCCGGCAGTAATCATGCCAATTGCACTCTCCTTCAACTTGAGATCTGTTGAATTGTGTGTGCACATTTTAGTGGACTTTTATTGTCCCCAGCACAAGGTGCACCTATGTAATAATGATGCTGTTAATCAGCTTCTTGATATGCCACACCTGTCAAGTGGATGGATTATCTTTGCAAAGGAGAAATGCTCACTAACAGGGATGTAACCAAATGTGTTCAACATTTTAGAGAAATAAGCTTTTTGTGCTAATTGGAACATTTCTGGGATCTTTTTATTTCAGCTCATGAAACATGGGGACAACACTTGTTGCGTTTATATTTTGTTCAGTGTATTTTAATGGACCATACATTTCTATGGAATTGAATTGGACAGCTGAAAGCCTCCCTGTCTCTTCTGCTCCCTGTCTCTTATGCCTCCCTGTTTCTAGGAGAATCCCTCTGGAGTCCGTACCAGAAGATGAGGCTGAATGTTCTGCCTGGCTTCACAAACTCTACCAGGAGAAGGTAGTGTTATAATTGAGGAGAGGGATCACACTATAGACCAGATTTACTAACTAAGCATTTGCACAAGGTGTAGAGTTTGCAACTATTTGTTCACTATTAAAGGAATAAAAACAAGGACAAAGCTAAAACTCTCCATTTAAATTAGTTTAATGTCAATACCTACTCTTCACATAACTTTGTTCTGTCCCCAATGATTAATTCACAAACATTGCACCAAACTCTTTCTGATAAAATGGCCCCTTTGCCCCTGTTAGTTTGATTCATTTTATTATTATAGTGTCATGCATCTGGCTTAGATTAGATCAACTTTATTTTTTGAACAGCCAGTTCTTTGGAGTGCAGTAAGCACCAAGGGCAAAGCTAAAAGCTCAAACTCGCTTAATTTACACTTTATATTATGTAAATTGCCAGGTCATTCCACAAAAAGTGCCTCTTGCGTCCCTTTGATATTTTAAATGGAAATTGTGCACCAATATTGGATTATAAAAGCATGTTTTCTTAAATTAAGTGCCCTTTAATATAGACTGCATGGCGAAATTCAGTAAATCTGATTTTTAATATTAAAGGCTTGCTAAAGTGCCAAAATTCAGCATTTACATCTGTCCTTCATTTTAAGGTCAACCCTGTTAAGTGAACTGAACTCTTGCTTTAATATGATGAAACTATTCCTTAAAAAAAATAAAGAAATCCAAGTTAATGTTTTCCATTGAACATTGAATAGTGAAATCATAGCGTTAAAGCTGATTCTACTCTTTTTGGCCATTTTGTGGTGGGAAACTGAGCAGGTTGAGCATAACACATCAACCCTGTTACCCATAGACAGGCTTGAAATGTTTTAACAATTAAAACAATTTTGTGAAGCTTGCATTCAATTGCCACTCTGTTGCACAAAAGTTTCCATTCCCCCGTCACGTGGATTTATGGCTGATTTTTAAGAAGAAATCGTCAACCCTGTTACTTTATTCGGCACTTTGGCACACTATATAAAACATTTTATTTAACCTCGAGATGAACTTGTTTTTTTTATGAAGTTGAACATGTGCTCTTGGAGACAATGTTAAAATGGTCAATTTTCAAGAAAATATTATTTAACCAAGTTACGACCCAAACACTTTCATCAATGTATTTTTATTCTATTTAAATAGGCAAGTCAGTTAAGAACACATTATTATTTACACTGACGGCCTGGCAAAAGGCCTCCTGCGGGGACGGGGGCCTGGGATTAAAAATAGAGGACAAAACACGCATCACAACACTACATAAAGGGAGACCTAAAACCACAACATAGCAAGGCAGCAACACCACATGGTAGCAGCACTTGCACTATCTGTAAAATGTACCCTTGGCCCATTAGATTAGTACTAAATTGCACTGCATTAGAGATCCACAAAAAGACATGATATTGACATACTATATCAGATATACAAATTGACAGCTTTAAGGACTTTGAACCCCTCCCTTCCCACTTTCTTGTGGTTATGGCTGTGAAGCCAATGGACTATGCTCCTGTTTGTTAGGTTACTGATGTGCTCATGTATTGTGCTTCTAGGACCAGTTCCAGGAGGATTACAGCCAGACAGGGTGTTTCCCTGGCCCTGTAGTTGCCCTTCCACGTGGGCCCTGGGCCCTGATCAACTGGATAGGCTGGACCTGCCTTCTCCTATACCCTCTGTACCTCCTCCTGGTCCAGCTGGTCAACTCTGGGTCTATTCTCACCCTACTGGCCACAGTGGCCTTCTGCTCTGCAGGTTGGTCTTATTGGTATATATTTCAGAGGTCATCAACTAGTGGCCCCCGAACCAAATTCGGCCCTTGAGACAATTTTAATGGAGCCGGCCAAGATGATTCAAGCTCACTATAGAGGGCTTGCAGTTGCATCACAAATCACCTAGAAAACGCACCAAGCGCCATGTTGGAAGTCCTTCAGTTGTCTACATGGCTAGCTGCGTTTTGCTACCACAAAACTTTGGGAAGATTGCCCTTTATTTCGTTTTTCTAAGGACCCAGAAAAGAGGCAGTAAGTCAATATATTTTGAAAATGATCAAAAACTATTATTAGCTAGCTAGTTTGCTACAGAAACTTAGTGTGCAGGCTAACATTAAATACTTTGTAGCTAGCTGCGTGAATTAAATTTCACCAGTTTGCTAGCTAACAGCCATAGAGGGTGAAAGGATTAGCTAGCTGTTCCAGCTGTCAGAGAAGGCTACTCTGGATAGGGCAAGTACCTTTTGTGGGAGGACCTCATGAAACTATTCTCTAGTTCGAGTCCCGAGCGAGAAACAAAGGACAGAGATATTTCAACATAATATTCAGTGCTGTTGTACAATGAAGCCCGTTTCTTTGATGTTTTCTGTCCTCAGCTACAGAGCGCTATGGATCCGTCTGCAGATGAATGTCCCAAGAGAGTAAGGGTACATCCTTGTATGCCATGGATTATGTGTACCTAGAGTGTTAGCAAAAATAGGTTAAAAGTGACACGATGTATAAACATTTTACAACTGGAGCAGGCCAACCCTGCTGGGGGTGCATATTTCTGTTCCAGTACTAACACACCTGATTCAACGTATCAAACCTAAGTAGTTAATCAAGTGTGCTCCCCACTGTAGATCAGGGAGCAATGGAGGGGCGAACGGCTCATAATGGCTGGAACTGAGCGAATGGAATGGCATCAAACACATGGAAACCATGTGTTTGGTGTACTTGATACCATTAAACTGCAGCCATTACCATGAGCCTGTTCTCCCCAATTAAAGTGCCACCAACCTCCATTGCAGTGGAGGTGGTTTTTTTTTTTTCACCTGGCATTATTTTAGTTAACTTATAACTTACCTGTAAAGGTTTGACATTTTAGTAAGTAATCTTCAAAGAATCAACACTTTCATATAATTTCAAACTGTACAAGTAAGGTAAGTGTTTTAAACTTGTTTTAATTAGCTTAACTATTGTTGATTAATCACAGAACACAATTCTGTTGTATTCTCAATTGAACATTACCTTTTTGTTCAGTCATAAGCTCTCCAATTAGTTATATTTGATTGTCACAATTTCAGGATATCGGCCATGTGACCCATTTTGCAGCTGATAATGGAATGCAACACCAATGCAGCCATAGACCTACAGCAGTGGTTCCCAACTCCAGTCCTCCAGTTCCCCACAACAGCACACATTGTTGTAGCCCAGGATAAACAAACCTGATTCAACTCAGAGGGCCTGATGATTAGTTGACAAGTTGAATCAGGTGTTTGTCTGGGGCTACAATAAAAATGTACTGTTGGGGGTACTCAAGGACCGGAGTTTGGAACCACAGGCCTACAGTATGATGGCATTAGTCTTATGGGCATTTGCTATGCACCCCTTGACATTGCATCTGAAGCAGAGAATAGCTTAACTCACACACTGTTTACATATTGTTCAGCTATATGTTCTCAATTTTAAAAACCATACCAGTAGACAATGGTATGAGGCTAATCATTATACTGGATTTTGTACATGCGTTGGTTCAAATCCAACCCTTGTAGTGAAATGCGATCATTAGCTTAAAACACAACTACCAAGTCCAATGCCAGATACTTTTCTCCCAGAACATCTGAGTGCCACTGATAATGAAGATGGTTAGCCTAAGACTACCACAACGTCTATGTGAAATGTGTTTAAATTGTAAAGAAATAAAAGTTGGGCTATAAGAAATACTTTTATTCAATGGGGCTAGTCTCAGCAGAGAGACAATGTTTCATTTCACCCAGACAATATCCTATTAAACTGTATATATCAACAAGTCTTTTACATGTTGCACATTACAGTTGATATATTCATATGGTTTAAGGAGGCACTTTTGTCATGATGTGAAGGTGCTCTACTCAAATGGCACAACAGACTCATTCAGATTGACCACAGCATATGACAACCCTCAATTATATGAGATGGTTGTCTCCTTTTCATATCTGGAAAATGTAGTAGAAACTGATGCTGCAGCATTTCTCATCTTCAGTGGGAATCCCATCCACATGGGTGTATTGAGGTCAGCTGGTGAACCTACAGTACATAAACATATGAAAAGGACACCTGATGTTAGACTATCACTTCTTCAGGTCACCTATACCATCAGGGCTCTTGATTGTTTGGTTGTGTTTGAATCATTATGACAAACACCTGAATGAATTAATCTATTGTTGGGCTGGAACAGTCAGTCACACAGCAGGTTGTCTTATCACATTGAGGCCTTTGCCCTGTAATGTCCATCCCTCTTATGAATAATCAAAAGCAGAATGTTTTGTGTTTTTTTTTTTAACAACAATGACCTCCAGACTATAGAAGGGATCCAGCTATTGTCAAATTAACGTCATGACATTTCGTAGCAGATTAGAATTTAGGCAGAAGGTTATGGTTGGCTATAAATGCAACAAAAAATAACTTTTGACAAAAGCTGGTTACATGGTTGCATTGAAGACAAGGTCGTTTTTATTCATCTGTTGTCAGTGTTAGAGTAGGCCTAGGCTACCATCGTATTAAAAAATTCTGCTAATTTATCCACCCTTACAAAAAAAGATTACAGCAGTTTCAAAACTGCAACTGCAGTCGGCTGTGGTATTTGACGCAGTATTTACAGCATACTTTTTTTTTTTTTCGTATGGGCAATCATGTGTAGTCGAATTGCATATCAAAGGCCACCTTACCACCTCAACCCATTTGCACATACTGTATACAGATTTTTCTATTGTGTTATTGACTGTACGATTGTTTATCCCATGTGTCGCACTGCTTTGTTTTATCTTGGCCAGGTCGCTGTTGTCAACGAGAACTTGTTCTCAACTGGCCTACCTCGTTAATTAAATAAAATCCCGTACGAAGGAAACGTCTCTGATATGGCCTATAAACCTATGCCACTGTGCGTTTTATTAGCCTAAATGTTCTATCCAATCTACATCACATTAGGAATATTAGGCTTACATTAGTCTGCAAATGCGATGAGGCATGCAATCCTTTGTTATAAAGGTGCATTTTTATGGTGATAAATGGCTTCCCCAAAATGTTAAACTCAGGTGACACGTGCTAACCGCTAGCTTGCACTCTAATTGTTTAATTTAGTGTTAACAGCTAAACTCGAAACTCAGACTTGATTTACCAGTGATGAAATGATCGTACAGTAGCAGACCTGTTACTGACAGCTGTCTGGATTGAGGTCTTGATGGTTTCCTCACTTTTCTGACAGTTCTTGAGACGTCTCTCAACCATGTCACTAACGGTGTTTCATGATTGCGGCGAATCTGTAAAAAAATTTTCCCCCCCCGTTGTCTTTGCTGCCTTGTTACTACAGAAAATGAATGTGGTGATGAATTAACTAGTTTTATGCACTTATGCCGTTTGGGGTAGCCACTCGGCTGTTGTCAGAATAATGAATGCGGTGGTCTTCCAACATGGCCGCCAGGAGGCGTCGTACAACTGCAAGCCCCATGTTATCTTTTTCGTGACTAAACTCGCCTTCAACCAGGGCCGCTTTGTGACTAACTCTTGCTAAAAGGTCTTTGTTAGTATCTTATCCATTGTTTACAAAATATTTTTTAAGTGATCAACAGCAAGAACAGATTGTTCCTTCCTCTTGGAAAGTACTGAATAATATCGCATGAGCATGCCTGTAATGCCATTGGTTGGTATCGCTTACACGATAGTGTTAGCACAAATACTGTTGAAAAAGTTGGTCAAACATTTCCACTGGATACTGTAACCACAGACTTCATAATAAGAGCCTCAGCATACAGTATGTTCATCCCTTTCCTTTCCATTCTCAGTGTCAGTTGGTGTGCGCTGGATGATTGGACAGACTGAGATTAAGAGAAGCTCCAGCTATGGGGTCCCACTTAACTGAGATGGCCTTACAACTGCAAGATCCTTCCAGCTCCCAGGGACCACTCACATTACCAATCTGATCCCTACAGCACAGTTCACCTCCAGCAGATAACTCATTCCAAAGAAAGAATGTTGCTGGTCAGAGATGGCATTGCATTCAACTCAAGTACGACAAGAAGGGTGGAAGGTGCTTCAGCAGTCTTACTCTTGCCAATACATGAAGATACTGCACCTACAAGCATACTGTGCATTCAAAGTATTTAGACCCCTTGACTTTTTCCAGATTGTTACATTACAGCCTTAATCTAAAATTGATTAAATCGTTTTCCCCCTCAATCTACACACAACACCCCATAATGACAAAGCAAAAACAGGTTAAGAATTTTTGGGGAAAAAATAATTACAAATCTTCAGACCCTTTACTCTGTAATTTGTTAACCTTGAGGCGATTAGCCTCGAGTCTTGGGTATGACTCTACAAGCTTGGCACACCTGTATTTGGAGAGTTTCTCCCATTCTTATCTGCAGATCCTCTCAAGCTCTGTCAGGTTGGATGGGGAGCGTCGCTGCGCAGCTGTTTTCAGGTCTCTCCAGAGATGTTCGATCGGGTTCAAGTCTGGGCCACTCAGACTTGTCTCGCAGCCACTCCTGCGTTGTCTTGGTTGTGTGCTTAGGGTCATTGTCCTGTTGGAAGGTGAACCTTCGCCCCAGTCTGAGGTTCTTCGTTAATCTTTCCCTCGATCCTGACTAGTCTTCCAGTCCCTGCCGCTGGAAAAACATCCCAATAGCAAGATGCTGCCACCACCATGCTTCACCGTAGGGATGGTGCCAGGTTTCCTCCAGATGTGACGCTTGGCATTCAGGCCAAAGAGTTATCTTGCTTCTCATGGTCAGTCTTTAGGTGCCTTTTGGCAAACTCTAAGCGGGTTGTCATGTGCCTTTTACTGAGGAGCGGCTTCCGTCTGGCCACTCTACCATAAAGGCCTGATTGGTAGAGTGCTGCAGAGATAGTTAACCTTCCAGAAGGACAACTTTCCCAGAAGGACAACTTTCCCAGAAGGACAACTTTCCCAATCTCCACAGAGGAACTCTGGAGCTCTGTCAGAGTGACCATCGGGTTCTTGGTCACCTCCCTGACCAATGCCCTTCTCCTCCGATTGGTCAGTTTGGCCGGGTGGCCAGCTCTAGGAAGAGTCTTGGTGGTTCCAAACTTCTTCCATTTAAGAATGGAGGCCAATGTGTTCTTGGGGACCTTCAATGCTGCAGTAATGTTTTGGTACCCTTCCCCAGATCTGTGCCTCGACACAATCCTGTCTCGGAGCTCTACAGACAATTCCTTCGACCTCATGACTCGGTTTTTGCACAGTCAACTGTGGGACTTTATATAGACAGGGGTGTGCCTTTCCAAATCATGTCCAACCAATTTAATTTACCACAGGTGGACTTCAATCAAGTTGTGGAAACAGGATGCACCTGAACTCAATTGAGTCTCATGGCAAAAGGTCTGAATCCTTATGTAAATAAGATATGTTTTCAATTTGTCATTATGGGCTATTGTGAGATTTTTTTCTCCATCCAGTTTAGAATAAGGTTAACGTAACAATGTGGAAAAAGTCAAGGCGTCTAAATACTTTCCAAATGCACTGTAGGTTCAGCACATGCATCCCTGTCTTTGTCCTTGCCATACACCAACATGTATGACAAGTGTGTTGTGACGTTAAATGCACTAAAATTGATGAATGGACTCAATTCAAAATGTATAACTTTTTTGCACATATGAGATTCTGTAATAAACTAAAGTACCAGATAAGCCCACTTCACAGGTTGATGCTGGCTTTAGTTTCTGCAGTGTGTACGTGCAATCCCTTCTATTTTAAGATCCTGTGTAAACATTACCATGTTATGTTTGATGAATCTAGGACATGACAAATTAATCTCACAGCATTTCTTAAAAAAAAGATTTAATATTGTTTGTACATAGCAAACACTAAGAGGACCAGAAAGTGTGTGTGCATTCAGCAGCAGGGAGTGAGATCGGACCTTTCTCTCTCCTCGGTTGGATATGCTTCAGTTCCATGGCTCTCCAATCGGAACACACCTGTCTGACTGTCAACCAATCAGTGCTGCCCATATCCTCTACATCCCAAATGGCGCACTATATTAGGGAATAGGGTGCCAGTTGGGACATAAACTTTATCTCCAACTGTAAAAATGGGATCCTAGCCTCAGCAAGGCAAAATCAACTATTTTAAAACAAATCCAACTAATAAACTTTCTTTCCTTCCTAGACTCTTCCCCACAGCCTTTGTTAATTTAATGTATGGGTGGAAATAGTTTCTCATACAGTGTCCTCTGTAATTAGAAGCATTTTTTCTTATGGACTCAAAATCAAACAATGACTGAGGTTAAAGTGCAGACTGTCAGCTTTAATGTGAGGGTATTTTCATCCATATCGGGTGAACCATTTAGAAATACAGCACCTTTTGTACATAGTCCCCGCCCCCCATTTTAGGGAATGAAAAGTATTGGGACAAATTCACTTGTTTATTAAAGTAGTCAGTATTTAGTCCCATATTTATAGCACACAAGGACTACAACAAGCCGGTGTCATTTTGGAGTCACTTTTATTGTAAAAAATACTTTGAACGCTACCATGATTACGGATAATGATGAGTGCGGTCACAGCACAAGCGTCTCACCATCACGAGAGGTTGGTATGATATTTGTGTGGTGAACTTTCACTCATTCAAGATTATCCAATAAGTTTGGTCACACGCTTGATGTAGTGCTATGAATATGGGACCAAAAACTTCATTTATTTTACTATACATAAGTGAATTTGTCCCAATACTTTGGTCCCCTAAAATGGGTGGGACTAATGTCCAGAAAGTGCTGTAATTTGGAAACGGTTCACCTGACATGGATGATAACACCCTCAGTCATTGTTTGATTTAAAATAAAAAGTTTTTGAAGTATAAAGGCAAAAATAAATGTTTTGTCCCTATAATTACAGATGGCACTGTAGGTACAGCATTCCCGGCTTCTGTGCAATGACACTCCACCTCAAACGACTGAAGGCAAGACCACTGCCTCGACCAAACCTGAGGCACATTCGGATATGTTATGTAAAACAAACATTTCTAGCTGCAATGTAACAACATTTGCCTACTGAACAAGGCCCAAATGTCTGCAGTGAACTTAGATCTCAACTGTCCCTAGTACACTCACTGAAAGGAGGGAAACAAATGTATTTATTTAAAGTGCCATAGCTTTTGTTTTTAAATTTCTTCCATCTCATCTTCACCAGTGAGAGAACAAGATGTGGCTATACTTATTACCTAAGCTTTACAATATTGTTTATACAAGGAAGGATCCAATGAACCAATCCTATTATTACAGTATATACAGGACATATGACCTCTACTACAGGGTCATTAGGGCACACTGTAGCAAAACGTTTTTCAACAGGTAGTGTCTCTCCCTGTTGCAGTCAGTTTCCTTCCGCCTGGTTTGTAAGGAACACGATCCAAGTGATCCAGTTTAGTCGTCCATCGGAAATTATGTCTTAATAAAGTTCCTCAGTTTAGCTCTATATGCCTGCAGTCATAATTTCCTGTGTTCACAAGACCCTCGTCTTTCTGTCTCTGGCCAACATGAACAGTAGTGCTATAGTTTGTAAACGTGGGAGCAGCGGTGTCAGTTCCCCCTCACTCTTCATCCGTGCAAACCTGGGATTGAAAGACAGGAGAGGATCTCTCAATTAGACTTGTGATCTTCACATTGAATCTAGTTAGAACACAATATGACTGCCAGCATAAAGTCTACCCTTGCAGTGAACATCTCGCAAAATAGAAAGTGTTAGACCTTGACGAAGGGGTGGTCTAGCAGGGTACTGGCGGTCCAGCGTCGTTTGGGCTCGCTCTCTAGACAGTGACCCAGGAAATCCTTCCCCTCGGTGGACAGCTTCTCTGGGATGGGGGGCTTGTGGCCCATACCCACCTTGTACATGATCTGGAAGTTGTGCTCATACTCGTGCCATGGCCTCTGCATGGTGGGAGAGGGGAGGAGGACAGAAAGGACACAACGATCAGTCTGGAGACCTTTCTAAACACTCAACCTCAGACGTGAACAGGGTTTAGATTACAACACTTCCTCAATCAGTATAGCCTACAAACAAAACAGACATTTAGAGGGTTGGAGAGGGACAGAGAGAGAGGATTGGTGAGGGAGTAGACTCAAATCAGGCTCAAATTTTAAACAACCTTGAATACATTGTACAAACTAATTATACTCTGAAGCATTCACAGTAGGAATAGTGAATAATAACGTTACTGTAGTAACGAGTAGTAGTAGTAAATCATAAGAGTAGTGAATAATAATAATTAGTAGAATAGTAGTAGTGAATTGGTGGTGAAAGTGAATAATACTAGTAGAAAAGTCATAGGTAGTGAATAACTAGTGTTAGGTGGTAGTAGTAGTGAGTAATAACTAGTAGAAAGTAAGTCAGGTGGTGAATGGTAATAAATAAGTAGTAGTAATAAATTAGTGGCAATAGTAAACTAGTAGTAGTAGTAATAATAATACGTAGTAGTAATAATAATACGTAGTAATAAATACGTAGTAGTAGTAGTAAATAAGTAGTAGTAATAAATAAGTAAAATAAATAAGTAATAAATAAATAAGTAATAAATAAGTAGTAGTAATAAATAAATAAGTAATAAATAAGTAGTAGTAGTAATAAATAAATAAGTAATAAATAAGTAGTAGTAGTAGTAATAAATAAGTAAGTAATAAATAAGTAGTAGTAGTAGTAGTAATAAATAAGTAGTAGTAGTAGTAATAAATAAGTAGTAGTAGTAGTAATAAATAAGTAGTAGTAGTAGTAATAAATAAGTAGTAGTAGTAATAAATAAGTAGTAGTAGTAATAAATAAGTAGTAGTAATAAATTAGTAGTAGTAATAAATTAGTAGTAGTATTAATAAATAAGTAGTAAATAAGTAGTAAAGTAGTAGTAGTAATAATAAATAAGTATCAGCAATAATAAATAAGTAGTAGGTGGTGAGTAGTAGTAGTCATAGGTGGTGAAAGTTGTTAGTAGTAGTAGTAGTAGTAGTAGTAGCAGTAGTAGTAGTGAATGAGTAGTAGTGAATGCTAGTAGTCATAGGTGGTGAAAGTAGTAGTGAATAGTAAGTAGCTAGTGTTAGGTGGTAGTGACTAGTCATAGGTGGTGAAAGTAGTGAATAAAAACTAGTAGAAAATAAGTCGTAGGTGGTGAATAGTAGTAGTGAATAATAAGTCGTAGGTGGTGAATAGTAGTAGTGAATAATAAGTCGTAGGTGGTGAAAGTTGTGAATAATAAGTAGCTAGTGTTAGGTGGTGAAAGTAGTGAATAATAATACTAGTAGAAAAGTCGTAGGTGGTTAATAGTAGTAGTGAATAACAGTGGTAGTGGTAGTGAATAATAATTAGTAAAATAGTAGTAGTGGTGAATAATTATAGTAGTGTGAATAATAGTAGTACTGAATAGTGGTAGTTTAGTAGTAGCTAGTGTGGTAATGGTAATGCTAGGTGGTGGTAGTAGTAGCAGCAGTAGAAATGCTAGAACCAGATGAATTGTATGAACACCATTGTGGTTAAATGTCTGCTCAATCCTCCCCTTGAGCGAGCACTTACCTTCCCAGTCACCATCTCGATGAGGACACATCCCAAACTCCAGATGTCAGCTGCTCGCCCGTGACCTTCGCCCTTTGCCCTCGTAATGACCTCAGGTGCCATATATGCTGATGAATAGAGTAGGGAAAGAGCAGGTTAACTCAACTGAATGAGCAATAATCTGAAACATCTCTATTCTTAGATCTTGATAAGTGTATGAATTGTGACAGCAGGGAGATTGATTAGATTTGTTTTATTCATTAGGATCCTCATTAGTCGACAGCTAGTCTTACTGGGGTCCGACCCATAACCAAAAAGACAACAACAATGCCAAAGGAGCACAGCGATGGTTAAAGTTTCACTATGATAACTAATTACCCAGGCTTTTGTAAACTCACATATCGCCTCATTAGTCCTTTTACCAGAAGAGAAGGGGTGACCAATGGGTGGTGACATTAAAAACTAAAGTCCTATAAGATTAGAATACAATTTTCCTCACAGGAGGAAATTATTTTTGGGAATGGTTCAAAAATAAACCTACGTAGTTGTACACAGCAGACATCCAGGTTCCATACTGTGCCTTCAACGTATTCACACTCCTTGACTTTCTCCACATGTTGTTTTACAACGAATTTAAAACGGATTGTGTCACTGGCCTACACACAATACCCGATAATGTCCAAAAGTAAAATGCTGAAATGTCTTGAGTCAAGCCTAAGTAAGTTCAGGAGTGAAAATGTGCTTAACAAGTCACATAAGTTACACGGACTCACTGTGAGCAATAGTGTTTAACAGGATTTTTGATTGACTACCTCATCTCTGTACCCCACACATACAATTAATTATCTGTAAGGTCGAGTAGTGAATTTCAAACACAAAGACCAGGGAGGTTTTCCAATGCCTTGCAAAGAAGGGCACCTATTTGTAGATGGGTAAAAATAAAAAAGAACAGACATCGAATATCCCTTTGATCATGATTAATTACACTTTAGATGGTGTAGCAATACACCCAGTCACTACAAAGATACAGGTGTCCTTCCAAACTCAGTTTCATCATGACTTGGTTCAGTCTGCTTTCCACCAGACACTGACAAATGATTTCACCTTTCAGCAGGACAATAACCTGAAACACAAGGCCAAATCTACACTGGACAGTGAATGTTCTTGAGTGGCTGAGCTACAGTTTTGACTTAAATTAGCTTAAATCTAGGGCAAGACCTGAAAATGGTTGTCTAGAAATGATCAACAACTAATTTGACAGTGCTTGAAGAATTAGAAAAATAATAATTGGGCAAATGTTGCACTATCCAGCGACTCACAGCTGTAATCATTGCCAAATGTGCTTCTACAAAGTATTGACTCAGGGGTGTGAATACTTATGTAAATTTGATATTTATTTAATTATCAATACATTTGCAAAAATTTCTAAAAACCTGCTTTCATATTGTCATTATGGGGTACTGTGTGTAGATAGGTGAGGGGGAATGAATGCTTTCTATAGGGAGCGTATAACAAGGATTAATGTGTCTCATTCACCTGCCGTTCCCATGGTGCTGTTAACCTCTCCAGGCATGGTCTGGGCATTGTTCAGCTTCACAGAACAGCCAAAGTCCCCCAGCTTGATCAGGCCTGACGACGTCAGGAAGATGTTGGCTCCTATGGTAGAGAGAGAGGAGGAACAGTGAGAGAGACACTGGGCTCAGAGAGACATCCATACAGTAAGAACAACTCCTGCTGTGTCAATGACACTGGAGCCACAGGAAGGGATGATAACTCAATCTGAGATTTATGATAGCTTTTCTTTATGGCATAAACCCCCAGCCAATGTCACTATAGCTAAAATGCATTAACCTGTTAGGGCTAGGGGGCAGTATTTACACGGCCGGATAAAAAACGTACCCGATTTAATCTGGTTACTACTCCTGCCCAGTAACTAGAATATGCATTAAATTATTGGCTTTGGATAGAAAACACCCTAAAGTTTCTAAAACTGTTTGAATGGTGTCTGTGAGTATAACAGAACTCATATGGCAGGCAAAAACCTGAGAAGATTTCATGCAGGAAGTGGCCTGTCTGACAAGGTGTTGTTGTTCTTGCCTCTGTTTATTGAAGACTCAGGATCTTAGCTGTAACGTGACACTTCCTACGGCTCCCATAGGCTCTCAGAGCCCGGGAAAAGGCTGAACGATATCGAGGCAGCCTCTGGCTGAAACACATTATCGCCGTGGCCGATCAGAGGACAAAGGGCTTAGGCGCGTGCCCGAGTCGACCCCATGCTGTATTTTCTTTCGTCTGTTTACCTAATTGCAGATTCCCGGTTGGAATATTATCGCTTTTTTACGAGAAAAATTGCATAAAAATTGATTTTAAACAGCGGTTGACATGCTTCGAAGTACGGTAATGAAATATTTAGAAATCTTTTGTCACAAAATGCGCGTGACCCTTATTTACCATTCGGATAGTGTCTTGAACGCACGAACAAAACGCCGCTGTTGGAACATAACTATGGATTATTTGGGACCAAACCAACATTTGTTATTGAAGTAGAAGTCCTGGGAGTGCATTCTGACGAAGAACAGGAAAGGTAATCAAACTTTTCTAATAGTAAATCGGAGTTTGGTGAAGGCTAAACTTGCTGGGTGTCTAAATAGCTAGCCCTGTGATGCCGGGCTATCTACTTAGAATATTGCAAAATGTGCTTTCACCGAAAAGCTATTTTAAAATCGGACATATCGAGTGCATAGAGGAGTTCTGTATCTATAATTCTTAAAATAATTGTTATGCTTTTTGTGAACGTTTATCGTGAGTAATTTAGTAAATTGTTAGTAAATTCGCCGGAAGTTTGCGGGGGGTATGCTAGTTCTGAACGTCACATGCTAATGTAAAAAGCTGGTTTTTGACATAAATATGAACTTGATTGAACAAAACATGCATGTATTGTATAACATAATGTCCTAGGTGTGTCATCTGATGAAGATCATCAAAGGTTAGTGCTGCATTTAGCTGTCTTCTGGGTTTTTGACATTATATGCTAGCTTGAAAAATGGGTGTGATTATTTCTGGCTGGGTACTCTGCTGACATAATCTAATGTTTTGCTTTCGTTGTAAAGCCTTTTTGAAATCGGACAGTGTGGTTATATTAACGAGAGTCTTGTCTTTAAAATGCTGTAAAATAGTCATATGTTTGAGAAATTGAAGTAATAGCATTTCTAAGGTATTTGAATATCGCGCCACAGGATTCAACTGGCTGTTACGTAGGTGGGACGATTTGGTGCCACCTGCCCTAGAGAGGTTAACTGATTCATAACACTGCTACAAGGTGCCTGCATAACCCTGACATTGAATTAAGAGACCAACAGTAAGCTAGAGAGAAAGAGACATCTCCCCCAGAGAGAGGTGCTAACTGACCCTTGATGTCTCGGTGCACGATGCCATGTTCGTGGAGCACGTTGATGGCCGTGGTGGTCTGTTTGCTGTACAGCCTGATGACGTGTTCCTGTAGGCCAAGCCTGGACACCTCCTCCAGAGTCCCCTCATCACAGTACTCCATGAAGATGTACATCTCCTCCTGGTGGGGAGAGGGAGGGACACAGACAGTTAATGCATACATCCAATCTGATGTTATAGCCCGTTCATACATAGTGTCATCTCATTCACACACAGACTGAGTTTGACCTTTCAAACTTTCCCTAAAGTTCCCTGGCTTTTCAGAGATTCCGGTTGGAGGATTCCTTCTTGGTAAGGGAACCTCCAACTAGAATATCTGAAAAGCCAGGGAAAGTTTATAGAACTTTGGAACCCATACATGCATGCTCTTACCCGATGTAGCTCAACACCAAAGTAGCGGACCAGGTTGGGGTGTTTGATGCCCTCAAAGATCTTCAGCTCATCTGCTGTCTCCTTTATCGTCTTATGGTCGTTCGGCTGGAACCGGATCTGATTTGGAAAATAAACTTTTATTGGACAAACATTTTTTTCAAACGTATGAGAAAATAGTATGGGAACTGTTGATAGGAATGGATGTTAACTGGCAGTGAATTAAAATGACCATAAACATCTTTTTCAATTCAGGGCAACATTCTGCTCCCGTGCTACATTGTTGTGGCTACAAAAGCCTATCAGGCCATGGCTACCTACCTCCTTCATAGCCATGAGTTCTCCAGTGTCCACGTTGATGCAGGTGTACACCTTGCCATACTGTCCCTCACCTGTAGCGGGAGACAGATGAAACACCATGGGCATGATAAATGAGACAACAATACTAAAGGACAAACTCCAGGGAAAATCTAAAATGGCAACCTATTCCCTTTACTGTGTACAACTGTTGGCCAGGGCCTCGTGGGCTCTGGAGGAAAGCCCTGTATATAGAGGATAAGGGGGGACACAAGTTCATTTAGGGGGGACACAAGTTCAGTCGAGGCTCTGACCAAAAGTAGTGCACTATAAAGGGAATAGGGTGTACAGTACATACCTATCTTGTTGCCCCTCTGCCACTTGAAGGTGACCTTGCGGAGGCCAACGTGCATGACGTTGTCGTAAGATTTGGGGGTGTCGCACACCTGGCCAATGATGTTCCTTTGCTTCATGACTGCGTAGCGTTTGTCCTCGAAGGAGCGTATGGAGCGACGTACAGCTTCCATGGGGCTCTGCCTGGCTGCCGTGTCTGAGGAGAAAGAGGTGTAGAGGACAGACTCTCAGGAATGAAGAGGAATAGAAAACAGAGCCAGGTACTTTCTCAGTTGTGTAAAGGTGAGAAATGGAAAGGCATAGAACAGACGGACTCTACACACTACTCTGGAGCAGTTTAGAGATTAAGTGCCTTGCACAAGGGCACAACAGCCAGAGATGGCACCTAGGACTTGCACCCCCCCCCCCCCTCGTTATTCTCACCTTTTGATTGGCTGATGAAGGTGCGGAGCTCCCAGCTTCTCCTAGCTGTGCTGCTGGGTTCTCCTCCCTTAGGATAGGAGGGTTCTGATGAGAGAGAGAGAGAGAGAGAACACAGACAGGCAGGAAGATGGGAGCTATGTTAAGGTACAAAAACACAGGTCAAGTGACTACTCCTACTTTCCATTTTATTTCGTTCTTGTTCAAAGCCAAAAGACAGAATTATGCAGAATGCACAGTTCCATTAAGATAATATCATAAACATCTCAACAGGATAATGCAAACAATTAGAAGTGTCTAATACCTTCCCTGTTCTCAGTGGGACTGGAGTGTCGGCTCAGAGACCTGAAATGCATCTCGGCCGCTACAGACCACAGCCTGTCGTTCTCCTGGAGGTTGGTCCCTCTGCACAGGGAGAGGCAGGTATCATACAATCAACTACAATCTACCCAAGTTGTCAGCCAACAGAGGGGTATACTACAAAGCAGGATCAATGAGTTAGCCAGACAACTTTTATTTTGAAATAACTAGATTTTCTGGTTCACTAAAAAAAGCAAAACTTAGATAATGCGTTTGTTTGTATACTTACAAAATTATCAAAATATTTTGCCAAGTTAGCTGGCCAACTCAATGATCCTGCATTGTCCTGTACAGCTCAGATCCCAGACTAGCCCAGCTCCTGTTGCCAACTTCTATGGCTATTGTGATGCCATAACAATGACCGTAGAACACAGCACAAACATATCCGGGACCTGTGGTCAACCAATATCAGTCAAGAGGCTTGTGATTATCGAGATGGCGGAACATAACAAATACGTGATACAATAACTAACTCTCAACCCTACCCCACACCCGTAGAAATATATAGATTCTAGATCTATGCCCATCCCACCAAAGTTCAAAGGTCAAACAGAGAGCTCAGCTAGAGCACATGCTTTCATTTTAAAAGGACAGAAACCAAACAAGCCAAAGATCAAGAAGAGCGCCCCATCAGATGCTTAGAATAAAAGCAAGGCCACACTATTATGGATTAATAGCAGAGTAACTCTGGCATTGTATTTTCCCACAGCATGATGAGGTAACATGGTTGTGTTAACATCTCTCACGCCATGCACAACCACGTGTTGGAGAATGTGTGTTGTGGGACATTGGCCAGGTGGACAAAACGAAAGCATGGATTAAAGTCTCTCCATATCCATAGATGGCATTCAGGGTAATTTGAGTGAACTATTCCTTTAAAAAGACAGTCCTTATAAAACTGTAGTTTTGATAGTGTTATAAAGTGGTCTTTTTAAAATGCACATTTCTGTTAGCGGCAACACATACAAAATGGTTAGAGCGCTGGTCCACTAACCGAAAGATCGCTGGTTCGAATACCCGAGCTGACAATCTGAAAAATCTGTCTATGCCCTTGAGCAAGGCACCTAACCCTAATTTTCACCGTACTACTATGGCTGACCTTGTAAAACACATTTCACTGCACGTGACAATACATACACACACACACACACACACACACACACACACACACATATATATATATATATATATATATATATCTGGATAAGCATGCAGAACATGCTACTCTCTGGGTCCACTCCAAACTGTGAGATAGTATGGCAGGGTAAACCACCAGGGGCATGTCAACCCGACTTCTCTGTCAACTCACCTGGTCAAATAAGGGGAAATAAATATAGATATGAAACCTGAACCACTAGTTGACAAGTTCAGATGGGAGGGGTGGGATATCAGCCTGTGGCTGGGCTGTGGCGCTCTGGGTTGACAGTACAACCCTAGTAGTACTTGGTAGGTACTGGAACTGGGGGGGGGGGGCGCTACCTGACGTCATTTGGGGTGGATCCAGGTGCTTTGGTCGGACCGTGTTCCCCGGGGGCGGGGCCCTGAGGGGCAGGGACTGTGCGGGGGCCTGTAGGTAGACACAGCTGAGTCCGTAGGTCGCAAGGGAGACTCCTAGAGCTGGTGACAAAAACACACTGAGGAACTCTGGAGAGTGCCTTGGAGATGAGGTGTGTGCATGTGTCCCAAGCACCCAAACAGTAACATCCTTTCAAAGGTGTCACCAGTTACACATAAGAACATACACCCACACTCCGTGTTAACTCAGAGTCAGAAAAGCATTAATACAAGTTCAACCACCCAATTTAAAACCCATCAATTACTGCACAAGACCAGAGAACAGGAAGAATATGAGAACATGCAGGAAAACACACATTATAAAAACACAGTATTATAACAGGCCGCAAATGGTTCTTAGTGCCTCATTGTAAGCATGACCTTTGACCTACCTGAAGCCCTCTGCATTGGGGATGAACAGCTGGGGGTTGGGGGGGTCACTATGGCAACGAGGGACCTTGACCGGTCGAGGACTGTTCCTGGAGGCTGAGTGGAGAAGAGAGGAAGGGCCTCAACAAGGCCAAGATATACGACTCCAGCCCTCCTATTTCTACACACTAGTTTCTGGCCCCTTAGGGCCAACAAGATGTTTTTTCATCCAATGTTCATCATGCACATGTGATCCCTGAGGGACTTGAACCCATGACCTTGGCATTGCTGCTAGCACCATGGTCTTGCCAACTGAGCCACACAGGCCCACATATTTGTGCAGGTGAGGTGGGGTCTTACCTATGTACAGGCCACTGACTGGGCTGTGAGGCTTCCCGATCACATGACCAATGCACTCGTTCATCAGAGCTTGCAAATTCTGCAGAGGGAAGGATTTATGTAATTACAATACCATTCTGCAAAATACCCAATCAATTAATCAATAACGTAGTCATTTAATAAATCAGTAGTATGTTTTTACTAGGAAGTCGTCCTCCGGTAAAGCAGAGATGAAGGCAGGTTCGATGGCTTGGAGGAAATCAAAGCCTTGAGTGGCCCAGCGGGGTCTGGTACCCCGGCCACTTTCACACTTAGTGAGGACATAGTTCATCCACTTCCTGGCGAAAGAGATGTAGCGCTCCCCGATCCGCTGACGGAACTCCCCCGACATCAGACGCACCACCTCCTTGTGGTACTAGGGAGAACAAAAGGTACATTTGAAGGTGCTCTTCACTGGAACAGTAGAACCCCTACATCAAACAGAACCACAGCACTCATCCTTGTGCTGCTACTGTGAGGAACTTAACACTGCCTTCACACAGGCAGCCTCAGATCAGCTCGTTTGCCAATAATTGGGCAAAATATCAGAATTGGGCTGTCTGTGTAAACGCAGCCAATAGGAGGGTCAGTTGTACTCTGGTTTAGGGGTCAGACAGGTTAGACAAAAACACAAGGAGGACCAAGCCAATCTTGCCATTATTCAAATGTCTTTATTTCTGTGGCATGTTCAATAGAACCTTTTGTAAAAAACAATGCCGTGTTTCCGTGTCAGCCTTGCTCAGAAAGAGAACAATTGTCCAACCAGACCCAAATAGATATGTTGACAATTACCTTCCGTTAACAGCTCATCAATGTAACATTACCAACACAACCCTCCAATTACCTCCAGCTTACATCTCTACGGCTCATCACTGTACTAACACAACCCTCCAAGGCAATGAGCAGAACATTTTAAATTAGTTGTAACACTGTGTTGAAAGACAGACAGCTTTACACTCATTCCAATACACAGTTTACGTTCCACACTAGGGGTACTGAGGAAATACTCAGGAAGTTTCTAAAGACTCTGACCTAAAGTAACCCACCCTCATGTTGCCACTAGCAGCCCCTGGCTGCATCATAACTAAAATGGCCAGTTAGCCCACTGCTACCGTCCACCACCCGAAGGCAAAGTTGTATCCCTGTAGTACTGGGGTAGTGTTCCAACTATAACACTGATCATTAGCCCTGCCCTGTAGTACTGAGGCAGTGTTCCAACTATAACACTAATCATTAGCCCTGCCCTGTAGTACTGGGGTAGTGTTCCAACTATAAAACACTGATCATTAGCCCTGCCCTGTAGTACTGGGGTAGTGTTCCAACTATAACACTGATCATTAGCCCTGCCCTGTAGTACTGGGGTAGTGTTCCAACTATAAAACACTGATCATTAGCCCTGCCCTGTAGTACTGGGGTAGTGTTCCAACTATAACACTGATCATTAGCCCTGCCCTGTAATACTGGGGTAGTGTTCTACCTATAACACTGATCATTAGCCCTGCACTGTAATACTGGGGTAGTGTTCCAACTATAACACTGACCATTAGCCCTGCCCTGTAGTACTGGGGTAGTGTTCCATTCCAACTATAACACCGATCATTAGCCCTGCCCTGTAATACTGGGGCAGTGTTCCAACTATAACACTGATCATTAGCCCTGCCCTGTAGTACTGTGGTAGTGTTCCACCTATAACACCGATCATTAGCCCTGCCCTGTAGTACTGGGGTAGTGTTCCAACTATAACACTGATCATTAGCCCTGCCCTGTAATACTGGGGTAGTGTTCCAACTATAACACTGATCATTAGCCCTGCCCTGTAGTACTGGGGTAGTGTTCTACCTATAACACTGATCATTAGCCCTGCACTGTAATACTGGGGTAGTGTTCCAACTATAACACTGACCATTAGCCCTGCCCTGTAATACTGGGGTAGTGTTCCAACTATAACACTGATCATTAGCCCTGCCCTGTAGTACTGTGGTAGTGTTCCATTCCAACTATAAAACACTGATCATTAGCCCTGCCCTGTAGTACTGGGGTAGTGTTCCAACTATAACACTGATCATTAGCCCTGCCCTGTAGTACTGGGGTAGTGTTCCAACTATAAAACACTGATCATTAGACCTGCCCTGTAGTACTGGGGTAGTGTTCCAACTATAACACTGATTATTAGCCCTGCCCTGTAGTACTGGGGTAGTGTTCCAACTATAACACTGATCATTAGCCCTGCCCTGTAGTACTGAGGCAGTGTTCCAACTATAACACTGATCATTAGCCCTGCACTGTAGTACTGGGGTAGTGTTCCAACTATAACACTGATCATTAGCCCTGCCCTGTAGTACTGGGGTAGTGTTCCAACTATAACACCGATCATTAGCCCTGCCCTGTAGTACTGTGGTAGTGTTCCACCTATAACACCGATCATTAGCCCTGCCCTGTAGTACTGGGGTAGTGTTCCAACTATAACACTGATCATTAGCCCTGCCCTGTAGTACTGGGGTAGTGTTCCAACTATAACACTGATCATTAGCCCTGCCCTGTAGTACTGAGGCAGTGTTCCAACTATAACACTGATCATTAGCCCTGCCCTGTAGTACTGGGGTAGTGTTCCAACTATAACACTGATCATTAGCCCTGCCCTGTAGTACTGGGGTAGTGTTCCAACTATAACATTGATCATTAGCCCTGCCCTGTAGTACTGAGGCAGTGTTCCAACTATAACACTGATCATTAGCCCTGCCCTGTAGTACTGAGGCAGTGTTCCACCTATAACACCGATCATTAGCCCTGCCCTGTAGTACTGTGGTAGTGTTCCATTCCAACTATAAAACACTGATCATTAGCCCTGCCCTGTAGTACTGGGGTAGTGTTCCAACTATAACACTGATCATTAGCCCTGCCCTGTAGTACTGGGGTAGTGTTCCAACTATAACACCGATCATTAGCCCTGCCCTGTAATACTGGGGCAGTGTTCCAACTATAACACTGATCATTAGCCCTGCCCTGTAATACTGGGGTAGTGTTCCAACTATAACACTGATCATTAGCCCTGCCCTGTAGTACTGGGGTAGTGTTCCAACTATAACACTGATCATTAGCCCTGCCCTGTAGTACTGGGGTAGTGTTCCATTCCAACTATAACACTGATCATTAGCCCTGCCCTGTAATACTGGGGTAGTGTTCCAACTATAACACTGATCATTAGCCCTGCCCTGTAATACTGGGGTAGTGTTCCAACTATAACACTGATCATTAGCCCTGCCCTGTAATACTGGGGTAGTGTTCCAACTATAACACTGATCATTAGCCCTGCCCTGTAATACTGGGGTAGTGTTCCAACTATAACACTGATCATTAGCCCTGCCCTGTAGTACTGGGGTAGTGTTCCAACTATAACACTGATCATTAGCCCTGCCCTGTAGTACTGGGGTAGTGTTCCAACTATAACACCGATCATTAGCCCTGCCCTGTAATACTGGGGCAGTGTTCCAACTATAACACTGATCATTAGCCCTGCCCTGTAATACTGGGGTAGTGTTCCAACTATAACACTGATCATTAGCCCTGCCCTGTAGTACTGGGGTAGTGTTCCAACTATAACACTGATCATTAGCCCTGCCCTGTAGTACTGGGGTAGTGTTCCATTCCAACTATAACACTGATCATTAGCCCTGCCCTGTAGTACTGAGGCAGTGTTCCAACTATAACACTGATCATTAGCCCTGCCCTGTAGTACTGGGGTAGTGTTCCAACTATAACACTGATCATTAGCCCTGCCCTGTAGTACTGGGGTAGTGTTCTACCTATAACACTGATCATTAGCCCTGCCCTGTAGTACTGGGGTAGTGTTCCACCTATAACACTGATCATTAGCCCTGCCCTGTAGTACTGGGGTAGTGTTCCAACTATAACACTGATCATTAGCCCTGCCCTGTAATACTGGGGCAGTGTATACCCTCCCCTACACCACTGGCCTGCGTATACCCTCCCCTACACCACTGGCCTGCGTATACCCTCCCCTACACCACTGGCCTGCGTATACCCTCCCCTACACCACTGGCCTGCGTATACCCTCCCCTACACCAATGGCCTGCGTATACCCTCCCCTACACCACTGGCCTGCGTATACCCTCCCCTACACCACTGGCCTGCGTATACCCTCCACTACACCACTGGCCTGCGTATACCCTCCACTACACCACTGGCCTGCGTATACCCTCCCCTACACCACTGGCCTGCGTATACCCTCCACTACACCACTGGCCTGCGTATACCCTCCACTACACCACTGGCCTGCGTATACCCTCCACTACACCACTGGCCTGCGTATACCCTCCACTACACCACTGGCCTGCGTATACCCTCCACTACACCACTGGCCTGCGTATACCCTCCCCTACACCACTGGCCTGCGTATACCCTCCCCTACACCACTGGCCTGCGTATACCCTCCACTACACCACTGGCCTGCGTATACCCTCCACTACACCACTGGCCTGCGTATACCCTCCACTACACCACTGGCCTGCGTATACCCTCCACTACACCACTGGCCTGCGTATACCCTCCACTACACCACTGGCCTGCGTATACCCTCCACTACACCACTGGCCTGCGTATACCCTCCACTACACCACTGGCCTGCGTATACCGTGTTTGTGTTGTTACAAAAAGTGCACTAGTACTACTGTGTTGCTGTCCTTTTCAGAATCACCAATATGTTACACACTATAGGTTTGCCACTGCACAAACATGGTCTATAATAGCTATAAAGGCTGTTAAGATACTGTATTCATGTTTTAAGAATATGTGGCCTGGCAAAGCAGTTATGCGCTGACTGAATGGAAGCTGATAATTGAGTTATTTACTGCACTGGTCTCCGGAAAAAATTATGAGTCCTCACTGTCCCGAGACAGAGTACAAATGTATCTGACACCGAGACAAGACCGAGACACTGTGTCTGGAGACTGGACTGCTACAACACTGCTTATCATACACCCACCCTCATCAACCCAACCATTATAATATTCTGTATTATTATCTAACCTCGAAGGCAAAGTTGTATCCCTGTATCATGGCTTCTCTGTAGTACTGCTGTAGTGTGGCCGACTCCGACTCCTCCACCTCCACCTCAAACTCTGACGTGAACATGTACTCCACCCGGTCAATGGCTGTGTTGATCTTTATACACAGCTGTAAGGCTTCGTTCTGTGGGAGGAGAAGAAAGAAGCGGGATGGAGAGAAAAAGAGAAATAATGAGTTAGAGAGGGAGTCAAAAACACACTAACTAAAAGGAAAAATACATCACTTCATGAGGGCTGCTTCAACCACAGACACACAGGAATCTAGTCGAGGAGAGAGAAAGCTAACAGATTTTGAAAACAATGTGATGTAGAATAAGACAACAGTGATGTGCATGACTTTTTTCACAGCTCACTGCAGTATAAACATGACATTTGTGCAGTCATTTGTGAATTTACCCAATAGCAGCTCAATAAACTTGGGCTTAATGTGAATATTTATTTACAACAGGGAAATGAAAAGCAGTACATGATCAAGGTAAATAAATACAGTGGATTGTACCTTGAGTTGCTCCAGGGAGCGGGCGATGAGGGGCTGGCTGGAAGTTTGTTCCCTGTGGAGGGTGAGCAGATCATCCATGCTCTGCTGGAAGGCCTTACGCTGGGCCACCAGGTGGGCTGACTGCATCACTATCAGGAGCAGGTTCTCCACCTGATCAATATATTAAGAAAACAATCAATCAAACAATTCCTTTGGGCCACCAGGTGGCCAAGCTGCATCACTTCAGGCAAGTCAGTGTCAATCTCAAGTCTGAGGATGAGTGTGTAGTCTCAAGTCTAACAGAGTCAGAGTCAAGTCTCAATTCCTTGAGGACGAGTCATAGTACAGTCAAGTCTAACAGCTGAGTTTGAGTCAAGTCATCAGTCTCTCTTCTCTTACATCTGTCAGTACAATGTTAGTGCAAAGCAGCTACATATTATGTTATACATAGGGTCCCATTGCAAATCAGGCTTAATAATCTACTTCAGAATGGGAGATGGGATCACACACACCTTGTCATGGCTACACTGCAAATTGATTAATAAACCCTGTTCCCAGAATTCCCACAAACCGACCTTCATGGCCCGTAGCGTGTCCACAGTCTCCATCTGAGGCACCAGTTTGACCAGCTCCCCGTCCCATTGCCACTGCACTGCAGCCTGGCCTGCCTCGCCAGGAGAGTCCCCTGCTCCGTGCTTGCTCATCAGCAGGTAGGCCTCATCCTCTGCCATCATCTCGTCAGGCTCTTTACTGCAGTCCTTACCAGCTGCAGCGTTAAGAAGTTGGAGAATGAGGGCCCGCTGGTCCATCAGGGAACAGGGGACAAACACCTCCAGCTCCTCCAGCCCTGGGATCTGGACCTGCAGACAATCAGACAGACAGGTTAGCATTTTCATCCTTCAAAAAGGGAAGGGACATTCAGGAAGTACATCAAAATGGCAATTTCAATGAAAAAGCAATGATGAATATTTGAATTTCAGTTTAGCTCCGGAATGGAAACTTCCTGAACTGGATTGACCCAGACCCTCTGTAGAACACAGTGTGAATAGCACGGAGGTTGAAAAGGAACAAAAGGGGTGATTTGAGGCACCTTGACATAGTTTCTCTCCTTGAGGGCCTCCAGGAGGCATGGTACCCCGCTGGTAATGCTGAAGTCTGCAGCAATCTCCAGGTCCTGTTGTGGAGAGGGAGTCAGAGCACTCAAAATAATTATTTTATGTTCATACTTCCTAGATTTAACCTGGGAAGTCACATTGAGATCGCTAACCTTTTCCTTTTTTTCGTTCTTTTTTTTTTACAAGTGAGCCATAACCAAAAACGCAGCATACATTTACTTGCATACACAATACATCTGTGCATTTGCCAAGTAAAAATAAGCAGGAAGAAAATGGGGGGAAACAAAAACTGCTGTCTCTCTCACCTTACGGAGCATTTTGGCAAAGCCCAGAGCTTTGGACGCCCTCTCTCTAGCCTCATGGAACAGTTCCTTGAGTGACCGGCTCGTCTCGATTACCGACCGCCTAGTAGGACAACAAACCAGCTCAACATTGGCCTCTTAGAAAATCAAGTTGACTTTATTTACCCAACAGTGAGGAATTTAGTTGGACATATCTAATAGTGACAGGGGGTAATCCATTATTACATATCACAATATTATAGCGATGCTTTGACTCCAAGTATCAATTTGTAAAAAATGTAATAAAAAAATTAAAAAACATGTACAAAAATGTATAATATACACACACACATTCTTATTGGCTGGGCCTGGCTGCCAAGTGGGTGGGCCTATACACTCCAAGGCCCACCCATGGCTGCACCCTGCCCTGTCATGTGAAATCCATATATTAGAACCTGATTCAATTTATTTAAACTGACCGATTTCCTCATATGAACTATAACCCAGTAAAATCTTTGAAATGGTTGCATTTCTATTTTTGTTCAGTACATATTTATGTGATAATGCCCGAGAAGCCGGTGTTTGGAGGATTTAATGGCACGGGTGCTAGGCTCGAGACAAAGTCCAGGAAAACCGTGCCAATATATCCTCCAAACACCAGCTTCCAGGGCATTATCGCTTGTATACAACGGGTTACCTACATATTTAAATAATGATTGACATATTTTCATTAAAAAAAATGTTATTTTGATGACTTTATTCATACTATTTCATCCTTCCACAAGATATAGCCCCGACACAAATCTAGGGTTGCTACCCAAGCAGGCTGGTCGTTCTATAGGTTCGGTTGAACAACACAGTCGTTCAGACTTTTTGTTCTGTATTTATGGACGCGAGCGACCCAGTTGTTCATTCTAAATGTTCCATTGCCATACTGGCTGGCAACGTTCTTATCCTTTGCTTGCTAACTAGCCAACTACGGCTAACTTACAGTTACATCAAACAGTGCAGCCAGAATAACAAATGTAACTGCATTTGTTTAAGCTGTTTTCTAGTCTTTTCTGTTGTTGAGAACTAAATGTTAGTCTAAAAGAAAATGTGAGATAATGTCTAGATGCTTTTTATAGTGGAGATCAAGTTCATAAATTGCCTGGCTGGGCTAATGAGACAGTGGATTGCGCAGTCAGATGGAACAGAGTAAATAGGCATTTTAACGTCATAGATTTAGTCGGTGGTAACTTGTGGAATAGACACCGGCTGGAATGCGATTTTAAACTATCAGCATTCAGGATTTGACCCACCTGTTGTATAAATCTATATATACACCGACTATACCAAACATTAGGAACACCTTCCTAATGGGGCTCCCGAGTGGTGCAGCGGTCTAAGGAACTGCATCTCAGTGCTAGAGGCGGCACTACAGACCCTGGTTCGATTCCAGGCTGTATCACAACCGGCCCTGGATTGGGAGTCCTATAGGGCGGCGCACAATTGGCCCAGCGCCGTCCAGGTTTGGCCGGGGTAGGCCGTCATTGTAAATAAGAATTTGTTCTTAACTGACTTGCCTAGTTAAAAAATGTTAAATAAAAAAATATAAATGACATAATATTGATTTGCACCCCAACCCCTTTGCCCTCAGAACAGCCTCAATTCGTTGGGGCATGGACTCTACAAGGTGTCGAAAGGTTTCCACAGGAATGCTGGCCCATGTTGACTCCAATGCTTCCCACAGTTGTGTCAAGTTGCCTGAATTTCCTTTGGGTGGTGAACCATTCTTAATACACACGGGAAACTGTTGAGCGAGAAAAACCCAGTAGCATTGCAGTTCTTGACACAAACCGGTGCGCCTGGCACCTACTACCATACCCCGTTCAAAGGCACTTAAATATTTTGTCTTGCCCATTCCCCCTCTGAATGGCACACATACACAATCCATGTCTCAGTTGTCTCAAGGCTTAAAACTCCTTCTTTAACCCGTCTCCGCCCCTTCATCTACAATGATGGAAGTGGATTTAACAAGTGACATCAATAAGGGATCATAGCTTTCACCTGGTCAGTCTGTCATGGAAAGAGCAGATGTTAACGTTTTGTATACTCTGTGTATATACTTTTTGCAAAGTTGCGTGAGCTGGTGCTAGTCGGCTGTACCACAAATGCAGATATTTTTCATCATATAGCTTGTTCTTCATCTTCTTTTGAAATAGTGAGCCAACAAGGTTTCAGCACTTTTATTTCCATGACTGATCAAAATCCATTTTCTCATGCACTCTCATCTCTCTGCAGCAGGCCTATACAATGAGCAATACATTTGGAACATAACATTTAATAAAAATTGTGAGAATTGCAATACATACTGTTTTGGCACCTAAGTATGGTGATAATATCATGAGGACCCTGGCAGTTCCTACCATCTAAAACAAGACATACCTGATCTCATCTGAGACTGTACTGTCATCGGCACTTTGCCAGAATTCATCACCACTCCTCTGCAGGCCCGCATCCAGGAAGTCCCCAGTGGACTTGAGCAGCATCCCAGCAATATCACTGCGAGAGAGAAGAGGCAGGGGATCTTCAGCCAAGCGGAGCTAACTAAACACAATGTTAAAAAGAGGAAGCAAGTTGGATGCTTCCAAGGAGCATAGACACTCAACATGAGATACAATAGAACAAGGAAACAAAATCAGTCAAACACCAACCAGAAGAGTTTCCCAGACTGAGCCTCCCCTCCTCTGATGTAAGGGGTGATGACCTTGGTAAAGTCCCACTCCTCCTCTAGAAGGTTCTTCAGGCTGTGGGACGCCTGGGGAAGCTGCTGCAGCATCTGGATCCAGCTGTGCATGTAGTCAAAGTACACCTGCAGACAGAGGGATGAATGTGTGGTGATTATCAGGTAAGTGGATATTTTTGCCTACCTGCAGGAAGGTGTATTTCCAATGTTATTCATTTAAATAAAAGGTGCATGCATCAGTTAGTTTCGTCTCAAGTTTGAGACATTTGATAATCAAATCTAGTTCCTAAATGTATGTTTTCACAATTGCTTTGCATGGTTTCTCCACCGTATGATTCTCTACCGTTTTTATGCCAGTCAAGTCATGCTGTATAAAAAAAGAAAATCACAACAGCTCTGATGGAAACAGAAAGTGTCGTTACAATTTTATAAAATGTCGACAGACAATTTCTTAGTTTGACCTTTTTGTGTTGGTAAAATGTTATTATGCGACGAATTGCAGTGGAAACAATTTATTGCGCAATTGTTGATAGAATAACCATGTGGAGGTAAAGTTGTAGTCCCGCGATGCTATGTTGTGTGGTCCTCCCATTGCTACTTGGAAAAGCATGCAGTTTAGGCTACAGGATGGTGAAAGTGCACAGTGAGACTGATGCTCCTTTCCAATAAAATTCAGGGTCTTCATTTGTATGCTAGTGACATGAAGATCGGTGCTTAGCTGCCAAGTAACAACTATTTTACTTTTATCAATCTCATCATATACCCTAATCTGTCCAGTGTCCACTATATCAGCCAACTGTCTAGAGAAAATGCATGTGCGAAAACCAGAATGGGCAAGTCTGCCATCTATCGCAACAGTTTGTAACAAAACTAAAATTGCTAGAGTGGAAAATGCAATGGAAACCAACTCATGTTTTTTTATTCAGTACATGAAAACTTAAAGACAAAAAAGTGGTTTATATGTGCACTGTCATCCCGTACAGCCTTTTATCCGCAACAACGTCAGTCTGATGAAGACGCATATTTTTTATGCAGATTTTATAATATTCTCATGAAAATCTGTCGCAAATTGGGACAGAAACCTAGCTTGTGATATCGCCACCATTATCCTAACACAAATTCCCCCTATAATGTATACCATCCTCCCTAAGGCATCTGGTGGTGTTGCTCTGTATTCGTCAGCAGATGGCAGAGATACTGGAGAATACATTCATTCTTATTGTATTGGCCCCACCCCATGCTCTGCAGGCCCCACCCCATGCTCTGCTCTGCAGGCCCCACCCCATGCTCTGCAGGCCCCACCCCATGCTCTGCAGGCCCCACCCCATGCTCTGCAGGCCCCACCCCATGCTCTGCAGGCCCCACCCCATGCTCTGCAGGCCCGTGATATTCCTAAAGGAAAGCGTTGAGTGCTGGCAGCAGGCAGTAGACTAGACTAAACTTTTTCCCTGACAGTGCTGTTGTTCTGAGCCTTCTTGGAATTCAGGAACATAGTGTTAAATCAGGCTTTTATCAGACTACTGGCCGGCCGTCTGTTCAGAGAAAAAGACCGACAGCGAGGAAAGAAAACTATGCCGCCTAAATTCCTGAGAAGTAATCAGTGATTGACTAAAGCCAATTCCTGCCACACCCTTACCATGTGCTGCTTCAGCTTTGCAGTGGTTGGTTAAAACACACTCACACCAGAAATCAGCACACAGTGTTCTTAAGCAGATTTACCAGGAGCTATACCTTTGAGCCTCAGTCCTGGGTACTGGCCAGCTATCCAGAGAGACAGCCTCTCATACAGTACACCTCTAATCTGGATGAGTCCCAAACGGCACCCTATTCCCTAGGGGAGATAAAGTCCTAAACCACTGTTATTCTACCAATAAGCAAGCAAGCAAGCAAGGTCCTTCCTTATCCGCCAAATCAGATCATGTACTCCTACTTCCTGTTTACAACCAGAAACTCAAAACAGGAAGTACCTGTGACTCGCTCCGTTGAAGAATTGTCACCAGAATCAGAGCTTATGCTACAGGTCTGCTTTGCTAGCGCTGATTGGAATATGTTTTGAGACTCCGCCAACGAGCTAACCACCCGAGTCACCGGTTGCATTCGAAAATGCATCGGCAACATTGACCCCCAATCAATAGCCCAGGATTAACACAGAGGTTGGCTCTAAACTAAAGAGCAGGGCTACCGCACACAGAGCTATCGTAGACAACCCTGATGCTACGGCTGAGGACAGGAACAAGTACAAGAAGTCCCACTATGACCTCCGCAGAGTCATCAAATGAGCAAAATGACAATATAGGAATAAGGTGGAATGATACTACACAGGCTCCGACGCCCACCGCATGTGGCAAGGGCTACAGTCTACTACGCATTACAAAGGAAGACCCAACCGTGATCTGCCCAATGATGCCGCGCTACCAGACCTGGGACAAACTCTCCTTGTCACAGTCTGTAATCCACACGTTTTAAGATGACCATCATTCCTGTCCTCAAGACCTCTTAACCTCTCTTGGGTAGGGGGCAATATTTTCCCGTCCGGATGAAAAGCGTGCCCAAAGTAAACTGCGCGTTACTCAAAAGGACCATTTGTAATGTAACAGACCGTTTGGAGTGCCAACAGAAGAAAATCTTCAAAGGTAAGGCATTTATTATATCACTATTTCTGACGTTCGTTTCGCACTTGCCTGGTTGAAAAATGTTTTTGTATGCGGGGCGCTGTCCTCAGATAATCGCATGGTGTGCTTTTGCCGTAAAGCCTTTTCGAAATCTGAGACAGTGGCTGGATTAACAAGAAGTTCAGCTTTATTTTGATGTATAATACTTGTATTTTCATGAATGTTAAATATTTATATTTCTGTAATTTGAAATTTACGCTCTGCAATTTCACCGGATGTTGGCCAGGTGGGACGCTACCACTAATCTTCCATCCAGGATTTCTGGAAACCCTAATCCTGACTCAGTAGGTCCGTTTTACCACTAGCATCTTGTGGAGGTCGTCCTCAAACTCGTCTATGTTGGCGTTGGTCTGGAGTCCCTGGGGGTCTGTGACCACCTGCCTCAGCATGTACTGGTAATACTGCTTCATCAGGAGACCACCTTTCAACACCTCCTTACATTCACGCACCAACTACAGGACAGATGGAGACACCGGTTAACATGGGCATCAACATATAGCCTAACCATTTCATTTTACTGAGCCAAACAGAGCAGGCCGAGCTGTACTAGGCTGGCCTGGTTACACATCCACCATAGATGATAGAACTGTGCTTTAAAAAGGACAATATCTGAGGTTCTGGTCAGCCCAATAGCGTTAATCAGTCAATAAAGAAAACAGTGTGCCTGCTGACCTGTTTGATGCTGAGCAGTGAAGGCTCCCCTGCAGGTCTCTGTTCCAGTCTCAGTTTAAGGCACTCGTGTATCACGTTCAGCAGGACCCGGCAAAGGACCAAGAAGGCAGGTCGGAACGAGGGCAGGTCCATGTCCAACAGCTCCTCCCAAGAGACCTGGTCTGCCCCCAGCTCCGGGCCACAGGGGGCGCTACAGGAGGACAGGTGGCGGGACAGTTCTGGTAGGTAGTCACTGTACAGCATGGGGTCTGGGAAGTCTGTGAACTAGGGGTAGACACACGCATACAAAACACATAATACAGACAGGTTAGCATGTCGACAAACTACAGAGAAGGAGAGGATGAGGTAAGGACAGTGGAATGCAGTTTCCAAACCTCTTGAGTATTCAACTGGTCAACTGAGAAGAAAAAAAATCTCAAAATATCCCTAACAAGAGCAGTGTACATTCCTAGCTGAATCTCTTGCTGTTTACAAGTTGAGTGTGTGGTGAACTTTGTTTTTTAAACCAGCACACCGTTGTTGCTTTCACAGATAATTGACCACCTCAGAGAGAAGAGACCAAGCCTTCCCTCCTAGGGCCCCAGGGAAGGGGACTTAGTCATCCTGAATGTTTATGGATAGCTTTTTGTGCACACTGTGATTCTGCACATGGACCAGTCACAGCTGAGAGAGCGCTTAGCTAGTATAACACATGGACCAGTCACAGCTGAGAGAGCACTTAGCTAGTATAACACATGGACCAGTCACAGCTGAGAGAGCACTTAGCTAGTATAACACATGGACCAGTCACAGCTGAGAGAGCACTTAGCTAGTATAACACATGGACCAGTCACAGCTGAGAGAGCACTTAGCTAGTATAACACATGGACCAGTCACAGCTGAGAGAGCACTTAGCTAGTATAACACATGGACCAGTCACAGCTGAGAGAGCACTTAGCTAGTATAACACATGGACCAGTCACAGCTGAGAGAGCACTTAGCTAGTATAACACATGGACCAGTCACAGCTGAGAGAGCACTTAGCTAGTATAACACATGGACCAGTCACAGCTGAGAGAGCACTTACCTAGTATAACACATGGACCAGTCACAGCTGAGAGAGCACTTAGCTAGTATAACACATGGACCAGTCACAGTTGAGAGAGCACTTAGCTAGTATAACACATGGACCAGTCACAGCTGAGAGAGCACTTAGCTAGTATAACACATGGACCAGTCACAGCTGAGAGAGCGCTTAGCTAGTATAACACATGGACCAGTCACAGCTGAGAGAGCGCTTAGCTAGTATAACACATGGACCAGTCACAGCTGAGAGAGCGCTTAGCTAGTATAACACATGGACCAGTCACAGCTGAGAGAGCGCTTAGCTAGTATAACACATGGACCAGTCACAGCTGAGAGAGCGCTTAGCTAGTATAACACATGGACCAGTCACAGCTGAGAGAGCGCTTAGCTAGTATAACACATGGACCAGTCACAGCTGAGAGCGCGCTTAGCTAGTATAACACATGGACCAGTCACAGCTGAGAGCGCGCTTAGCTAGTATAACACATGGACCAGTCACAGCTGAGAGAGCGCTTAGCTAGTATAACACATGGACCAGTCACAGCTGAGAGAGCGCTTAGCTAGTATAACACATGGACCAGTCACAGCTGAGAGAGCGCTTAGCTAGTATAACACATGGACCAGTCACAGCTGAGAGAGCGCTTAGCTAGTATAACACATGGACCAGTCACAGCTGAGAGCACTTAGCTAGTATAACACATGGACCAGTCACAGCTGAGAGAGCACTTAGCTAGTATAACACATGGACCAGTCACAGCTGAGAGAGCACTTAGCTAGTATAACACATGGACCAGTCACAGCTGAGAGAGCACTTAGCTAGTATAACACATGGACCAGTCACAGCTGAGAGAGCACTTAGCTAGTATAACACATGGACCAGTCACAGCTGAGAGAGCACTTAGCTAGTATAACACATGGACCAGTCACAGCTGAGAGAGCACTTAGCTAGTATAACACATGGACCAGTCACAGCTGAGAGAGCACTTAGCTAGTATAACACATGGACCAGTCACAGCTGAGAGAGCACTTAGCTAGTATAACACATGGACCAGTCACAGCTGAGAGAGCACTTAGCTAGTATAACACATGGACCAGTCACAGCTGAGAGAGCACTTAGCTAGTATAACACATGGACCAGTCACAGCTGAGAGAGCGCTTAGCTAGTATAACACATGGACCAGTCACAGCTGAGAGAGCGCTTAGCTAGTATAACACATGGACCAGTCACAGCTGAGAGAGCGCTTAGCTAGTATAACACATGGACCAGTCACAGCTGAGAGAGCGCTTAGCTAGTATAACACATGGACCAGTCACAGCTGAGAGAGCGCTTAGCTAGTATAACACATGGACCAGTCACAGCTGAGAGAGCGCTTAGCTAGTATAACACATGGACCAGTCACAGCTGAGAGAGCGCTTAGCTAGTATAACACATGGACCAGTCACAGCTGAGAGAGCGCTTAGCTAGTATAACACATGGACCAGTCACAGCTGAGAGAGCGCTTAGCTAGTATAACACATGGACCAGTCACAGCTGAGAGAGCGCTTAGCTAGTATAACACATGGACCAGTCACAGCTGAGAGAGCGCTTAGCTAGTATAACACATGGACCAGTCACAGCTGAGAGAGCGCTTAGCTAGTATAACACATGGACCAGTCACAGCTGAGAGAGCGCTTAGCTAGTATAACACATGGACCAGTCACAGCTGAGAGAGCACTTAGCTAGTATAACACATGGACCAGTCACAGCTGAGAGAGCACTTAGCTAGTATAACACATGGACCAGTCACAGCTGAGAGAGCACTTAGCTAGTATAACACATGGACCAGTCACAGCTGAGAGAGCACTTGGCTAGTATAACACATGGACCAGTCACAGCTGAGAGAGCACTTGGCTAGTATAACACATGGACCAGTCACAGCTGAGAGAGCACTTGGCTAGTATAACACATGGACCAGTCACAGCTGAGAGAGCACTTGGCTAGTATAACACATGGACCAGTCACAGCTGAGAGAGCACTTGGCTAGTATAACACATGGACCAGTCACAGCTGAGAGAGCACTTAGCTAGTATAACACATGGACCAGTCACAGCTGAGAGAGCACTTAGCTAGTATAACACATGGACCAGTCACAGCTGAGAGAGCACTTAGCTAGTATAACACATGGACCAGTCACAGCTGAGAGAGCACTTGGCTAGTATAACACATGGACCAGTCACAGCTGAGAGAGCACTTGGCTAGTATAACACATGGACCAGTCACAGCTGAGAGAGCACTTGGTTAGTATAACACATGGACCAGTCACAGCTGAGAGAGCACTTAGCTAGTATAACACATGGACCAGTCACAGCTGAGAGAGCACTTAGCTAGTATAACACATGGACCAGTCACAGCTGAGAGAGCACTTAGCTAGTATAACACATGGACCAGTCACAGCTGAGAGCACTTAGCTAGTATAACACATGGACCAGTCACAGCTGAGAGAGCACTTAGCTAGTATAACACATGGACCAGTCACAGCTGAGAGAGCACTTAGCTAGTATAACACATGGACCAGTCACAGCTGAGAGAGCACTTAGCTAGTATAACACATGGACCAGTCACAGCTGAGAGAGCACTTAGCTAGTATAACACATGGACCAGTCACAGCTGAGAGAGCACTTAGCTAGTATAACACATGGACCAGTCACAGCTGAGAGAGCACTTAGCTAGTATAACACATGGACCAGTCACAGCTGAGAGCACTTAGCTAGTATAACACATGGACCAGTCACAGCTGAGAGCACTTAGCTAGTATAACACATGGACCAGTCACAGCTGAGAGAGCACTTAGCTAGTATAACACATGGACCAGTCACAGCTGAGAGAGCACTTAGCTAGTATAACACATGGACCAGTCACAGCTGAGAGAGCACTTAGCTAGTATAACACATGGACCAGTCACAGCTGAGAGAGCACTTAGCTAGTATAACACATGGACCAGTCACAGCTGAGAGAGCACTTAGCTAGTATAACACATGGACCAGTCACAGCTGAGAGAGCACTTAGCTAGTATAACACATGGACCAGTCACAGCTGAGAGAGCACTTAGCTAGTATAACACATGGACCAGTCACAGCTGAGAGAGCACTTAGCTAGTATAACACATGGACCAGTCACAGCTGAGAGAGCACTTAGCTAGTATAACACATGGACCAGTCACAGCTGAGAGAGCACTTAGCTAGTATAACACATGGACCAGTCACAGCTGAGAGCACTTAGCTAGTATAACACATGGACCAGTCACAGCTGAGAGAGCACTTAGCTAGTATAACATGCATTGTGCATGGTGATAGGCTTGTGTGTGGCTGCTCGGCTATGGAAACCCATTTCATGAAGCTCCCGACGAACAGTTCTTGCGCTGACGTTGCTTCCATAGGCAGTTTGGAACTCGTTAGTAAGCGCTGCAACCGAGGACAGACGATTTGTACGGGCTACCTATTTCAGCACTTGGCAGTCTCGTTCTGTGAGCTTATGTAGCGATGTCCCCAGGATCCTTGGGACATCGCTACCCTAAACCCTAACGCCTCCATCACACCGACAGTATCATTGCATTTCGGTACACCAGAAGTACATTAGTTTCCAATGGAACACTGCGTTTGCCTTGCAGCATTGCATTGCAGAGGCAGTTGCAGTGCGTTCTGTGTGGTGCATATGTTAGATTTATCTAATGTATGTGTCAAACTGTATGCATAGACGGCTTGACAAATGGTAGCAGGAGGTGAATTTTTGACTTTTGTTGTACAAATATCCAGATCATGCTGCGTACCATTTTGCGCAATGACACTATCGGTGTGATCAAGGTTTAACCGAACCCATCTACTTTCTAAGTAAATACCTGAAGTCAACTTGTTCAACGTGTTAGGAGATAAAGATGATTGCATTAAACATTGTGACCGGTGAAATGTTTAATTATGAAACTTACCGGTAGTCCCCAATCACGTGGTGTTTGTTTACAAGCACACAATGACAAGAGACCGGAGCCTTGTGAGTCACTCACTGTTGTACAGCACGCGTCAGGTGATGTAGTTCAAGTATGGAACTCACAACTATACTGAACAAAAATATAAACGCAACATGTAAAGTGTTGGTCCCATGTTTCAGGAGCTGAAATGAAAGATCCTGGACATTTTCCATATTCACAAAAAGCTAATTTCTCTCAAATGATGTGCACAAATTTGTTTATATCCCTGTTGTTGAGCATTCCTCCTAAGCAAGATATTCCATCCACCTGACAGGTGCGGCATATCGAGAAGCTGATTAAAACAGCATGATCATTACACAGGTGCACCTTGTGCTGGGGGCAACAAAAGGCCACTCTAAAATGTGCAGGTTTGTCACAACACAATGCCACAGATGTCTCAAGTTGAGAGAGCGTGCAATTGGCATGCTGACTGCAGGAATGTCCACCAGAGCTGCTGCCAGAGAATTGAATGTTCACCCGGCCTCACAACCGCAGACCACGTGTAAACACGCCAGCCCAGGACCTCCACATCCGGCTTCTTCTCCTGCGGGATTGTCTGAGACCAGCCACCCGGACAGCTGATGAAACTGAAGAGTATCTGTCTGTAATGAAGCCCTTTTGTGGGGAAAAACTCATTCTGATTGGCTGGGCCTGGCTCCCCACCCATGCCTGCGCCCCTTCCCAGTCATGTGAAATGCACAGATTAGGGCCTAATGAATTTATTTCAATTGACTGATTTCCTTATATTTCCTTACTCAGTAAAATCTTTGAAATGGTTGCATGTTGCGTTTATATTTTTGTTCAGTATAAATGTTTGCCAGATAGTTAACTTAATAGTTAAGATGTCTGTCTGAAATGTACTGTGTGTAAAATGTATATAGGTTCAGAACTTTTGTGTTATAGCACAGTTAAAAAATATATGGCAAATAGAAATCAAACTGGATGGACATCAGAAATATATGGGAGAGGTGAAGGTTAGCAGAAGGCCAGGACTAACACCAAACAAAATAAAACTATTGTAAAATGTATATAGTATGTATAAGCTGGAAGTAGAAGCCTAAGTGTTGTCCATTAGTTTGCTAATTTAGTAGCTAGTTAGCGAAGTGCTTAGCTTCTTCCAAAATCAAGCTTCGCTTAGTAAGAGCAGAGAATCCCCTCCTGAATCAAGAGCCTTGCGGTCTAATATTTGTTTTGTGTGCGCAGCAAACTGAGTAGCCGTTTTGAGTTACTTGTATGAGCTGGGATGTCTGTCCTACAAATACTTTAGTTCAGAGACAGTAGAAAATGTTCGCAATGGGCTTGTTAGCATTCTCTATGTGATTTTATATGTACTCGTTAGCACTGCGAACCTTCGGATAACAGAACATCAGTTGGGTTTGAAAAAAGCGCCTCGTGTTCAGTGCCAGTATTACCGAATATCCCGGTTTGGCACAAGGTCAGTATGAAGGTATGACAATCTGGATACCATCAAAGCCTACTCGTATGTAATCTTTTCCTGTATAAAACCACATTAAAACAATATGGCAGCTCTCGCTCTCTTACCTCCTGTGCAGGCATGTGGCTGAGCAGGGCTGCCCGGGACCTCTGGAGGGAGGGGTCCATCAGCTTGTGTAGCCTCAGGATCAGTTTCCTCAGCCCCATCTGTTTCAAGGCCTTATCTACAAAGGGTCTGTAGATGGCTGTGGGACAGTATATCCCCCCTGTCCCCGTTCCCCCTGACACCACCTCTATAGTCCCAGTCCCGGCCGCTGGGAGGAATTTGTCTTTGGATAGTAAGTGGGGGAATTTAGGAGTCAAACAGGGGAAGAGCTCTCCCATCGTCTCGATCCCTTGGGGCTCGTCCGTTCCCCCATCCTCCACCACTAGGTCCCGGTCCTCTCCGTCGCTGTCGCCGGCGATGAAGGTTGCCGTGGAGTCGTTCTCGTCTTTATCCTCGTCGTCATTGCCGTGGGAACAGCGTGGCGAGGGGATCTCGAAGACGGGCCAGCCGATACGGGAGAGGTCCCGGAGGCCAAGGACAGTGGCCATGACACGCAGCTTCTGGTTCAGATCCTAATATAATAACAAATATATGCCACTTACCAGACGCTTTTATACAAAAAAAATTCACACCCATTGGTTACATTTTGACATAATGGTCAAACCCATGATCCTGGTGTTGCAAGCACCCTGCTTTACCAACTGAGCCACCTAGGACCACAGAAGAGAGAAAAAAGGGATTGCTTTGCCATTGAGAGGACAATCCCGTTCCCATTGCCCAGCTCTGGTATACTTTGAATGTGCATAGAGTAAAACCCTCCTCCATCCCTCACCATACCTGTGTGATGTTGAGCCAGAGACAGAGTGCCTGCACCCTGCCCTGGAAGTCCCTGGCCGCATACTTCTCATAGTCCTTCTGGAGGGTCTGCAGGGACGGGTACAAAGCCTCTACTGACTCTAGGAGCTCCATCACCCGTTTGACCTGCTCGAAAGCCAGCCGCTGGCGCTGGAGGTGTTCCCTGTACCCCACCCCGGAACCCAGGGGGGCCGCTGCGTCTACCGCCGAGGAGGGGTTGGCGCTGAAGCCCCACGGGTCAACTGAAACAGCGTGGTTAGTCTCTGGAGCTCCATCAGCAGCAGGCTGGTTAGAGTCTCCTTCCTCCCCAGAAACAGTCTCTGAGCCCTGGGTTGGAGACCTCTGCTTGGGCACCTGGCCTGGACCTCCACAGCCTGACTCTGTGAACAATAGAGTCCTCTGGGCCCCCTGGTCTAGAGATGCCCCTGGTACTCCCACTCCTACCCCCGTCCGCAGGCCAGGTTGCCCAAGGCCTACGGTGCTGGGGCTCAGGCTGTGGTAGTTAACCTTGAAGTGGAGGACCTCGTGGATGATATCTGGGATGGCCTGACGAGCTGTGAACAGGAACAGGTCCTGGTCGTTGACGGAGCGTCTCGCGTGCCACGCCTGGAGCTCCAGCCACACCACCTGGGTGTTGGAGAGAGAGCGAGATAAAAATACACCAGTATGCATAAATAAGTGAATAAACAAACATGTAAATAAGTCAGTGAATAAATACATCATTGTTCTGGGCCATGAAGGCGGTGTTCTCCAGGCCGCGCTGCTCCTTCTCCTTCTTCTTGGACGACATGGATGTCAGCTTCAATAACAACCTCAGCGTCTCAAAGAACTTGAGTCTATCAGCAGGGCAGTCTGTACGGGACGTCTGGCGGTGCGTGCGGTGGGCCATGGAGTGGGGCATAGTGACCAGGAGCTTGCCGCTGCCGCAGCCCAACGACAGGTAGGGTTTCCTGGGGTCCATGTTGAGGGCTGAGCCTCCACCGAAGGGGCTGGAGGTCTTGGTGAGCGGGTCCAGCATGAAGGAACCGTGGAAGGTCTTCTTGTGGTCTCTCTCGCTGGAACGCAGGGTGGCGCGTTGTTTTTGACCCTGTTTGTAGCTGTGTTGTTGATCCTCGCTTTGTTTCTTTACTTGTTTGTTTATTTGGATCCCCTCAGAAGGGTCGGTCTGTTTCTTGCCCAACTTGTAGTTATGTTGCCCGGCCTCCGGGGGCTGGAGGTGGGGGTCTTTGTCTTGGTCTCGCTCGGCCCCTTCTCTGATCCTGTTGGGGTTGGGCTGCCTCTCTCTCTGGAGCTGGGATGGGCTGGAGGGGGACATCTGCTTGTCTGCTGAAATCCAGAGAGAGAGTGGAAAATCAATACTAATTCTAGAACCTTTACTTGTCAAGAAAATCCACGTTATGGTTCTTTTACTCACTGCTACTGGCTCATTCCAAATTCGGGCCACTATGTTGGTTGCAGTTACCCTAACAGGTAGAGTGGGTTTATCTAATGTTTATTTCTCTCTTACCCTTGTTATGAGAGCGTCCAGTTGACTTGCCCTGGCTGTTCCTCTGGCGTTTGCGTGACATGTTTACCACACTACCCCCCTGTCCTCTCTACATCTGACCACATTTTAACCCCCTAACTTACCCTTGTTAGGAGAGCGTCTAGCCGACCTTCCCTGACCTTGGCGGTTCTTCTGGTGTTTCCCCGACATGCGTTTCATCTGCCGGGGGGTGCAGGGGGGAGACGTGCTGTGCAGAGCTTCCTCTTCCTTGCTGCGCTTGTCCCACAACTCTTCCACCTCGCAGTTCTGATGCACCAAACCATATTTTGAGGGATTGGCCTGCCTACGGGACAAGAGTAGAGTTGTTTAGTAGGGATTCTATGAAAACAAATCTAGTGTCTCCAACGGAAAACGTCCTATGGAGGAAATGAGGGGTGTGGTCAGAGAGAAAGAAATCTGAAAGTTGATGATATGTACATTACTACAGTTGGCAATATTTCCTATTTATCCAATCCAGGTGTAGGCCTATCCATGGCAGGCAGCCAGCCAATCTATTCTCATGCAGTGGGTTTGCTCTCCACTTAAAGGGATATGCGAGAGTTTTGGAAATTAGTAGCATGCTAGCTGCTCCCATAGACTTCCAGTCATTGTGCTAATGCTAGCTAGCAATGGCTAGCGAAACTACCTTCAAACTGCACACAGAGACATACAAATGGTATCCATGAGATCATCTGACTCTGGGTAGTAGACAAATGGCTTAATTGACAAAATGTCAAACTATTCCTTTAACTGCAGCCAGACTGACTACCTGCTCTAGGTACATCTGACTGATAATGAGTGGTTTGACTAGGACGTCCGTCTAGTCTGGAGCCTGCCGGGATGCAGCCTCCACTGCCTCCAACAGAACCAAGGCTGTATGACCACAGAGGGCCAGACAGACAGGATAATGGACTGTTGTGGGTGTTCATAGTTTACCTTAGAGATGTAAACATGACGGTGTCTGATATTTCCCCATATTCCTTATTATAGCACTACATCGGGAACGGCACCATATTTGCTATAGCATATCAGATGTCTGTCTGGAGCCTTACTGGCTGGCTGCTTCCTTCAGCTCCCCCAACAGTAGCAATGATGTGTAGGCTATGTACCGCAGACGGCCAGACACCGAAAAATGCAACCATTTGGTTTGGCTGTGAGAGTAAAACATTTTAAAATGGTCACACTGGTGCGAGCTACACATTCTACCTGGTCACCTCAAACGTCCCATTTTTTTTTAAGCGGATAAAATCCTGAATTTGTGAAACAGTATTATCCTCATGATCCGTGTAATAAAAGTGTCTGCTCTGCCAATGTAATGATTAAGACTCACTCTCTCCACCCTCGTGTGCCCCTTGTGATTGTAGAACATCCCAAAAAGCAATTGTGTGTGGGGGGGTGGGGTGCAACTAGTCATCCACATTAAGAGGGTCTCAGCTATATATAGGTATAATGTTTATTTCTCAACAATCATTACTGAGCTCAAAGCATACTTTTTTACAGTCAAGATAGGCCTTATTCAATTGATGCTAATTCACCACCTGAGGAAGTGGAAACTCAAAACACATTAGCTAGATCGCTAACTCTAATTATAAACCAGGTGGTTCAAGCCCTGAATGCTGAAAGACCTGGTATATAAAGACAATATGCCACGGGTATGATGCAAAATTACTTGTTTACTGTTCTAATTATTTCGGTAACCAATTTATAAATGCAATAAGGCACTTCAGGGTTTATGGAATATGTCCCAGGCATTCCACGTTCCACCTTACAACAACTCTTAGCCATATACCACACCCCTCTGGGCCTTGATTAAATGTAATGTCCTAAAAAAAAATGTTTTTAAATCATGTACAATGGAGACCAAGTGCACTTGCAATGGCCAATGCGCAATTTCGCTCGCTCCGTATTTAAAAGCCTTATTAGTGCATATTTTGACAGTAATATAACAAAAACAATTGCCTAATTGTCCAAAATTCATGACAATCACTGGATTAGGATTCATATCAAAATATTTTGAATCATGCATTCCTGCTTGGACATGTTAGATGGTATTCAATAAATGTGTTACATCTTAGTAATCTATATTACACCTCTTAATAAAGCATAGCACATTATAAGATAACTCAAATGTATTAGAATTGTCTGACCCTGAGCAAATATTAGTCTGGAGCCCTGAATAAGTTACGGGGATTCACATTTCACTACTAGGTAAACCTCCCTGCTGGTTTACAGCCTGAAGAGAGCAAATAGTACCCCTCTGTAGGGTTGTCTCCCGACCCTTCTGCTTCCACACTTTCTTGAATGGATTTAACAACTGGGAAATATAACAATCATGGACAAAAATAACTCCCTCCAGCCGATACTTAGAATCCTATGCTGTTAAATCCGTGAAGGAGAGTGAAGTGAACAAGTGCACATTTCAGAAGAAAGGACATAACCACTTAGGCCTGTCACTGGTTACCACAGCCACAAAGTAAAAATTGGCTATATCATAAAACTTCATGAAAAATTGTTTTCCTTTTTGGTCTTATTTAACCTCTTATGGCTAGGGGGCAGTATTTTCACGGCCGGATAAAAAAAACGTACCCGATTTAATCTGATTATTACTCCTGCCCAGAAACTAGAATATGCATATAATTATTAGCTTTGGATAGAAAACACTCCAAAGTTTCTAAAACTGTTTGAATGGTGTCTGTGAGTATAACATAACTCATTTGGCAGGCCAAAACCTGAGAAGATTCCAAACAGGAAGCGCTCTCTCTGACCATTTCATGGCCTTATTGATCATCTCTAACAAAAACAGGGGATCTCTGGCATGACGTGACACTTCCTACGGCTCCCATAGGCTCTCTGAACCCGGGAAAAAGCTGAATGACGTAATTCCAGGCCCTGGCTGAAAAGCATTAGCGCATTTGCTAAGTGGTCTATCAGCGGACAATGGGACTCAGGCTCGTGCACGAGACGACCCCATGTTTTTATTCTTTCGTCTTTGAACGGATACAACGACTCCCGGTCGGAATATTATCGCATTTTTACGAGAAAAATAGCATAAAAATTGATTTTAAACAACGGTTGACATGCTTCGAAGTACGGTAATGCCTTTGGATTAGTGATCTGAACGCGCGAACAAAACGGAGGTATTTGGACATAAATATGGAGTTTATCGAACAAAACAAACATTTCTTGTGGATGTGGGAGTCCTGGGAGTGCATTCCGACAAAGATCAGCAAAGGTAAGTGAAGATTTATAATACTAATTCTGAGTTTAGTTGACTCCAGAACTTGGCGGGTAACTGTATAGCGTGCTTTGATGGGTGAGCTCTGTACTCAGAATATTAAAATGTGCTTTCGCCGTAAAGCTTTTTTAAAATCTGACATAGTGGTTGCATTAAGGAGAAGTGTATCTATAATTCTTTCAATAACTGTTGTAAATTTGATCAACGTTTATGATGAGTATTTTTGTAAATTGGTGGGAATACATTTTCTGAACATCACGCGCCAATGTAAAATGGGGTTTATGGATATAAATATGAACTTTATCGAACCAAACATACATGTATTTTGTAACATTGAGTGCTGGGAGTGTCATCTGATGAAGATCAAAGGTTAGTGATTAATTTTAGCTGCATTTCTGGTTTTTGTGACGCCTCTCCTTGCTTGGAAAATGGCTGTGTGGTTTTTCTTGTCTAGGTGCTGTCCTAACAATCTTATGCTATGCTTTCGCCGTAAAGCCTTTTTGAAATCGGACAATGTGGTTGGATTAATGAGAATATTATCTTCAAAATGGTGTATAATACTTGTATGTCTGAGAAATTTGAATTCTGAGATTTTTGTTGTTTTGAATTTGGCGCTCTGCTATTTCACTGGCTGTTGGCGAGATGGGATGCTACCGTCCCATATATCCTAGAGAGGTTAAAGCTAGTGAGGTAGATATGAGTCTCCAGCTTCAGAGATTTTTGCAGTTCGTTCCAGTCATTGGCAGCAGAGAACTGGAAGGAAAGACGACCAAAGGAGGAATTGGCTTTGGGGGTGACCAGGGAGATATACCTGCTGGAGCGTGTGCTATGGGTGGGTGCTGCTAAGGCGGGGCTTTACCTAGCAGAGACTTGTAGATAACCTGTAGCCAGTGGGTTTGGTGACGAGTATGAAGCAAGGGCCAACCAACGAGAGCGTACAGGTCACAATGGTGGGTAGTGTATGAGGCTTTGGTGACAAAACTGATGGCACTGTGATAGACTGCATCCAATTTGTTGAGTAGAGTGTTTGAGGCTATTTTAAAGATGACATCACCGAAGTCGAGGATCAGTAGGATAGTGCGATTTACGAGGGTAAGTTTGGCAGCATGAGTGAAGGATGCTTTGTTGCGATATAGGAAGCCGATTCTAGATTTCATATTGGATTAGAGATGCTTAATGTGAGTCTGGAAGGAGAGTTTACAGTCTAACCAGACACATAGAATATGTGGACAACTACAAATACCTAAGTCAGAGCCGTCCAGAGTAGTGATGCTGGACGGGCGAGCAGGTGGGGGCAGCGATCGGTTGAAGAGCATGCATTTAGTTTTACTTGTGTTTAAGAGCAGTTAGAGGCCACGGAAGGAGAGTTGTATGGCATTGAAGCTCATCTGGAGGTTAGTTAACGCAGTGTCCAAAGAGGGGCCAGAAGTATACAGAATGGTGTCGTCTGCGTAGAGGTGGATCAGAGAATCACCAGCAGCAAGAGCAACATCATTGATGTATACAGAGAAGAGAGTCGGCCTGAGAATTGAACCCTTTGGCACCCCCATAGAGACTGCCAGAGGTCCGGACAACAGGCCCGCCGATTTGACACACTCAACTCTATCAGAGAAGTAGTTGGTAAACCAGGCGAGGCAATCATTTGAGAAACCAAGGCTGTCGAGTCTGCCAATAAGAATGTGGTGATTGACAGAGTCGAAAGCCTTGGCCAGGTCGATGAATACGGCTGCACAGTAATGTCTCTTATCGATGGCGGTTATGATGTCGTTAAGGACCTTGAGCATGGCTGAGGTGCACCCATGACCAGCTCGGAAACCAGATTGCATAGCGGAGAAGGTACGGTGGGATTCGAAATGATCGGTAATCTGTTTGTTAACTTGGCTTTCGAAGACCTTAGAAAAGACAGGGTAGAATAGATATAGGTCTGTAGCAGTTTGGGTCTAGAGTGTCACCCCCTTTGAAGAGGGGGATAACCGCAGCAGCTTTCCAATCTTTGGGAATCTCAGACGATACGAAAGAGAGATTAAACAGGCTAGTAAATAGGGGTTGCAAAAGTTTCGGCAGATAATTTTAGAATGAGAGGGTCCAGATTGTCTAGCCCGGCTGATTTGTAGGGGTCCAGATTGTGCAGCTCTTTCAGAACATCAGCTATCTGGATTTGGGTGAAGGAGAAATGGTGGGGGCTTTGGCGGGTTGCTGTGTAGGGTGCTGGGCAGTTGACCGGGGTAGGGGTAGCCATGTGGAAAACAAGGCCAGCCGTAGAGAAATGCTTATAAGTGTTTCCTAGCCTCAGAGCAGTGGGCAACTGAGAGGAGGTGCTCTTGTTCTCCATGGACTTTACAGTGTCCCAGAACTTTTTTGAGTAAGTACTACAGGATGCAAATTTCTGTTTGAAAAAGCCAGGCTTAGCTTTTCTAACTGCCTGTGTATATTTGTTCCTAACTTCCATGAAAAGTTGCATATCACGGGGGCTATTTGATGCTAATGCAGAACGCCACAGGATGTTTTTGTGCTGGTCAAAGGCAGACAGGTCTGGAGTGAACCAAGGACTATATCTATTCCTAGTTCAATTTTTTTTTGAATGGGGCATGCTTATTTAAGATGGTGAGGAAGGCACTTTTAAAGAATAGCCAGGCATCATCTACTGACGGGATGAGGTCAATGTCATTCCAGGATACCCCGGCCAGGTCGATTAGAAAGGCCTGCTCGCAGAAGTGCTTTAGGGAGCGTTTGACAGTGATGAGGGGTGGTCGTTTGGTCGCAGACCCATTACGGATACAGGCAATGAGGCAGTGATCGCTGAGATCTTGATTGAAAACAGCAGAGGTGTATTTGGAGGGCGAGTTAGTTAGGATGACATCTATGAGGGTGCCCGTGTTTACGGATTTGGGGTTGTACCTGGTAGGTTCATTGATCATTTGTGTGAGATTGAGGGGATCAAGCTTAGTTTGTAGGATGGCCGGGGTGTTAAGCATGTCCCAGTTTAGGTCACCTAGTAGCACGAGCTCAGAAGATAGATGGGGGGCAATCAATTCACATATGGTATTGAGGGCACAGCTGGGGGCAGAGGGTGGTCTATAGCAAGCGGCAACAGTGAGAGACTTGTTTCTGGAAAGGTGAATTTTTAGAAGTAGAAGCTCGAATTGTTTGGGTACAGACTTGGATAGTAATACAGAACTTTGCAGGCTAACACCGCCCTCTTTGGCAGTTCTATCTTGGAGGAAAATGTTATAGTTAGCGATGGAGATTTCAGGGTTTTTGGTGGTTTTCCTAAGCCAGGATTCAGACACAGCTAAGACATCCGGGTTGGCAGAGTGTGCTAAAGCAGTGAGTAAAACAAACTTAGGGAGTAGGCTTCCAATATTAACATGCATGAAACCAAGGCTTTTACAGTTACAGAAGTCAACAAATGAGAGCACCTGGGGAGTGGGAGTGGAGCTAGGCACTGCAGGACCTGGATTAACCTCCACATCACCAGAGGAACAGAGGAGAAGTAGGATAAGGGTACGGCTAAAGGCAATACAAACTGGCCGTCTAGCACGTTCGGAACAGAGAGCAAAAGGAGCAGGTTTCTGGGCACGATAGCATAGATTCAAGGCATAGTGTACAGACAAAGTTTAAACCAGGTGATGTCATCGCATATGTAGGAGGTGGAACAACATGGTTGGTTAAGGCATATTGAGCAGGGCTAGAGGCTCTACAGTGAAATAAGACAGTAATCACTAACCAGGACAGTAATGGACGAGGCATATTGATATTAGAGAGAGGCATGCATAGCCAAGTGAACATATGGGTCCAGTGAGTGGTTGGGCTGACTGGGGACACTGCGATTCAGACAGTTAATAGGCCGTTGCTAACAAGCTAGCAGTTAGCAGACCGGGGCTAGCAGTTAGCAGACCGGGGCAAGCAAGCTAGCATTTAGCCTTTGGGGGACGTCGCGATGGGGGAAAAGTCTGTTTTTGCCTCTTCGTGCGGTGGCGTCGATACGATGGTGGTCGACCAGTCGTGGAATTAGTAGGGTTCCAAGTAGCTAACAGGTCGCGGTTAGCAGAATGGGCCTTCAGCGGACGTCGCGCCTGAGGGGCCTGTTGGAATCCTCAGGCAGATTATATCGGTATTCCAGTCGTAGAGGATCGGCGGGGTTCCGTGCCCCGTACCGGCAATAGAATGGGTCCGGATATTGTAGCCCAGGAGTGGGCTTCGGTGGAAGCACAGGAGCCCTGGCCGGGCTAGCTTCAGGCTAATTGGTGCTTGCTCCGGGATGGAAACGCTAGCCAGGAGTAGTCACCCGGGATTGCGGTTAGCTAGTTGCAAAGATCAAGATGAAAATGTTCAGAGTTTGCGGTGGGAATCCAGGGATATGGGAAAAAAATATCTTTGTTCTGGTTTGAGTCACGTTGTTCGAACTGGCGAGAGCTTTCCGAGCTAAAGGTTAGCTGATGACCGCTAGCAATGGTTTGCTGACTGATAGCTGGTAGGTAGTTAGCTGGCTAGCTTCAGTTGAGGGATTCCAGATCCGAAGTAAATTGAAATACTTTATAAAAAAATAAATAAACTGATCCACGCCACATTGGGCGAGACGGGTTGCAGGAGAGTATTTTGAAGTTGAGATTTAGGAAAATATTTTTAAAGATATGCGAAGAAAAAGATATATACAAGGGACACGACAGGACAAAGACGTCTGACTGCTACGCCATCTTGGATTTAAATGTTTGTTCAGTTCAAATGCTCTGTGAGGTCCAGACAAAGGATCCGCTTTGGGAAAGTCACATTCCTGGTTGTATTGCTGGTTGTGCTGGTAAGTTGACTTCTCTCTGATATCCAGTAGTTCTTCCCAGCTGTATGTAATAACACTTAAGGTTTTCTGGGCTAGCAATGTAAGAAATAATACATTAAAACATTACTCAGTTCCTAAGGACTTGAAGCGAAGCTGCCATCTCTATCGGCACCATCTTGTCTACTGACGTTGAAGAGGTTGTTGTTCTGGCACCACACTGCCAGGTCACAGACCTCTCTGTATGCTGACTCGTCGTTGCTGGTGATCAGGCCTACCACCTCCGTGACATCAGCAAACTTGATAATGGTGTTGGAGTCGTCTGTGGCCACGCAGTCATGGGTGAATCGGAATGAGTTTATCCCCCACAAGGGTTTTATTACAGACCGAAATACTCCTCCGTTTCATCAGCTGTCCGAGTGGGTGGTCTCAGACGATCCCGCAGGTGAAGAAGCCGGATGTTGATGTCCTGGGCTGGCGTGGTTACACGTGGTCTGTGGTTGTGAGGCCGGTTGGCCGTACTCTAAAACAATGAGACGGCTTATGGTAGAGAAACAGCTCTGGTGGATTTTCCTGCACTCAGCATGCCAATTGCACGCTCCCTCAACTTGAGACATATGTGGCAAAACTGCACGTTTTAGTGGCCTTTTATTGTCCCCAGCACAAGGTGCACCTGTGTAATGATCATGCTGTCTTTTGAGAAAACACCCTTTGAATGTTTTTGTACAGCTACTGGAGAGCTCTTCGTTATCTACACCCATTCAGCATCGTTCACACCCTCTTAAGCTTTAGCCCAGTCCATCTCTTTAAGGCTCATTCAGAGCGCACTCTGGACGCTCTGGGCGAAGAGCAGTGTTGATTCGAGCGTTCTGTCCTAACAGCAGTCAAGCACCCAAGCTAACTGGCTAGCTACTTCCAGATACAAATGAGAACAGCTCATTCTGACTATTTTACTCGCCCTAGTAGAGCTGGTTGGGCTGTTATTTTTTCCAGAGAGTTGGCTACTGCCACTGTACTGCTGGCAACAATTTATTACGCTTTAAATGCCAACATTTGCTGACACCGGCCATATTCAACAGGTATTGAGCATTTGTAAATTTGTCAGTTATTATGCGCTCTGACACACACAGACAAGAGTGCTCTGAAATCGGAGTAGATAGCCAGCGTGAATTAGCCAGCTACGTCTATTGACCGTTGTCTCAGTGACATCCATGAACATTCTATTGAAATGGTTATTTGCATAGTGGAGTGTTTTGTTCAGACATGTAGCTAGCTAAACAATTAACTATAATCCCAACTCATGCCGTTACTACCCTGCATGAATCTGCAGGTAGCGAACCAACCAGGTTCAATGTTAGCTAGCAAAGCAAATGGCTCTGAGATATGAATAACATTACTACACAAATCATACACGTAACATAACGTTAGCTAGCGAGCCAGCCAGCTAACTTTAGCTAGCCAACAGTACACATTAACTTGAAATGAAAACGACTTCCTGACAAAATTAGAAACGTGTAATATCTGAAAATGTAGCTAGCTAGACCATGTATGATAGATGGACGTTTCTCCACCTGTCAAGGATGCCATGGTTGCCCTTAATTTGAAGATGTAATCCGGAGACAGGTGTTTTCACCATCTCCTTAGGGATCATACTCTAATTCCACTGATTTCAAAACTTGGTCCTCCAGAAAGTAGAGAGCAGCACTTATGCAGTTCTACTACATGATATCTTTCCAAGAAAAGCTGCGTTAAAAAGGATTACCTACTACACACGACCAGCTCAAACAGACAGAAGCGTGCTACATGGCAGACCAATCCAAACTCATCTCTCTTGGCTCTCGAGTGGCGCAGCGGTCTAAGGCACTGCATCTGTGCTAGAGGCGTCACTACAGTCCCTGGTTCGATCCTGGGCTGTATCACATCTGGCTGTGATTGGAGTCCCATAGGGCGATGCACAATTGGCCCAGTGTCGCCCGGGTTAAGGTTTGGCTGGGGTACACCGTCATTGTATATAAGAATTTGTCCTTAACTGACTTGCCTAGTTAAATAAAGGTTAAATAAAATGTCCAGCCCACTCATTATCTCAGCCAACCATGGCTAGCGGGAAGGTTGCTGACTTTTTCTGTGGCTATACCAACTCGGCTTATAATTTAACAATTATATTCATATTTACAGATGTCATACAAGTTTGTTGTTAAGGTACATGAAAGTTCACATGTTCCAGAAGGCATTTCTGCCCCAAAAAAACACCTTTTGATAATAAAAAAAATAAAACGTTAATGTTCAAATGGCTCTCCTGTGAAGTAGACGCGCGAAATGCGCCTAGTTTCCAAAAACGAGTCACATTTTCATTATTTCCAGCACAATATCAGTGTCTACATTTGTAAAAACTACATTTCTGTTTTGTAGAAAAAAATATTAAGTTAGTTCTATCTGATAACGTGATCAAAAGTGATTCAGAGACTTGCAGTGAAAATACCCTCCCAATTTTAGAAAATCAGTTTCTTACTTTTAATCCTACCCTGTGCCACAGGAAAAAAGTGTAATTTATATTTTTAACCACGGATTATAGTAACGATCCGTTTTTGCATATGTAGGCACTGGTATGGTGCCGGAGATGAATACAGTATGAGGTTAAAAAGTGGTGAGATTTTCCTTTTAAGGTTACAACAAATATGTTTTGTGCAAAATAGTGTTGCAAAGCTTCAAGAAGGACATTCAAGGAGTTGGTCTGATGTGGTCATCAGCCCCCCCCCCATTGCTTGGGAAAACAATACAGGACAAGAGGAAAGCCCCCCCCCCCCCCCCCCCCCACTTGTGACATGTCATACCTGGACCACCTGTTGAGAGGTGCCTTTTGCTAAGTAAATCGGTGTTAAATGAGGTGGAAAGGAGACTGGAGTAGGACTAATGAAAAATAGCACTATGTCCACAGAGGTCCGATTACTAAGTTCTGAGTTCTGATATGTAATTCTATGACTGTCCTTGTCCTGTTAAAGTTTTAAATGACTAATTCCAGGAATGTGCATCTATGGTAAAAGCCCAGGTGAATCTACTCTCCCAGCCCTCCTATTATTTAACCCATATGCAAACACTGGGTGCATCTGGACTCCTGTCTGGCACAGCCACGTACACACACACTGCTCTGGCACGTTGGAAGCCCAACGTCTTGCAGCAGGTGTCTTGTTTGTAAGTAATTGGTTGCTCCCTGGGGACAGAGTGAAGTGTGTGTATAGAAGAGTCGGTGGGTACAGGGGTGGCCACTTTCTATGGTCTCTGCGTTGAGCCAGCCAGATGGGCAGTAGGGGCCTGTGCTCTCCATGTGGCTCTTTGTGTGTGCTCCCCTCTCCATGTGTCTTTCTCCCTCACTGAAAGGCTTTGGCCAGTATTTCTCCTATTAGTGAAAGCGATCCACCAATGCCCCTCCACCCAATCAAGTGACACACACACACGTGTGGGGGAATGTCTTTGAATCAGTTGATGGATGGAGAGACTGCTGATGTTTAGGGGACCCATTTCTCCCCGATCTCTATTGGCTTTAGTTCTCGGGGTCAATTTCCCCCGCCCGCCCTCCCCTCTCTAACCGTATTAAAATCCCCTCTGAAAAGCTTTAGAGGGACAAAGCTGCGCCAGCCAGGGTGATCTGGGAAGGCATGCCCCCTCCCCGCATCCAGCCAGGGTAATCTGGGACGGCATGCCCCCTCCCCGCATCCAGCCAGGGTAATCTGGGACGGCATGCCCCCTCCCCGCATCCAGCCAGGGTAATCTGGGACGGCATGCCCCCTCTCCGCATCCAGCCAGGGTAATCTACGAAGGCGTGCCCCCTCCCCGCATCCAGCCAGGGTAATCTGCGAAGGCGTGCCCCCTCCCCGCATCCAGCCAGGGTAATCTGGGACGGCGTGCCCCCTCCCGGCATCCAGCCAGGGTAATCTGGGACGGCGTGCCCCCTCCCGGCATCCAGCCAGGGTAATCTGCGAAGGCGTGCCCCCTCCCCGCATCCAGCCAGGGTAATCTGCGAAGGCGTGCCCCCTCCCCGCATCCAGCCAGGGTAATCTGGGACGGCGTGCCCCCTCCCTGAATCCAGCCAGGGTAATCTGCGAAGGCGTGCCCCCTCCCGGCATCCAGCCAGGGTAATCTGGGACGGCATGCCCCCTCCCCGAATCCAGCCAGGGTAATCTGCGAAGGCGTGCCCCCTCCCCGAATCCAGCCAGGGTAATCTGGGACGGCATGCCCCCTCCCCGAATCCAGCCAGGGTAATCTGCGAAGGCGTGCCCCCTCCCCGCATCCAGCCAGGGTAATCTGGGACGGCGTGCCCCCTCCCGGCATCCAGCCAGGGTAATCTGGGACGGCGTGCCCCCTCCCTGAATCCAGCCAGGGTAATCTGCGAAGGCGTGCCCCCTCCCCGCATCCAGCCAGGGTAATCTGGGACGGCGTGCCCCCTCCCTGAATCCAGCCAGGGTAATCTGCGAAGGCGTGCCCCCTCCCCGCATCCAGCCAGGGTAATCTGGGACGGCGTGCCCCCTCCCCGAATCCAGCCAGGGTAATCTACGAAGGCGTGCCCCCTCCCCGCATCCAGCCAGGGTAATCTGCGAAGGCGTGCCCCCTCCCCGCATCCAGCCAGGGTAATCTGGGACGGCATGCCCCCTCCCCGAATCCAGCCAGGGTAATCTGCGAAGGCGTGCCCCCTCCCCGCATCCAGCCAGGGTAATCTGCGAAGGCGTGCCCCCTCCCTGCATTCTTCCTTTGTTTTAATTGTTTGTCTTTGTTTCTTTCACTTAAAAGGAAGTGCGGAAGTGCTTGGTTAGTTTTTAATTCTCTGTGCTAATGGGTTCAGTAATATCACTCTTACTCTGCCGGGCTCGACATTAATGCTGGTATTTTTGTCTGGGAAAAGCATAAAATAGGTGCACAAGAGGAATATACATTTAAATTGTCCAAATGGACAAAATAATTCACACACAAATCACACTATCAAACATTTACTCTTGATAAGAGAGGCCAACAATGGAATAATATTCAAATCTACTTTTCATTTGGCCTACATAAATTAAAAAGCCTACAGGTCAAAGTGAAGGTAATATGCAAGTCCAAACCCATGCTGACATAGAGGTGCCAGAAAATGTAGCCAAACTTTAAATGGAGGCTAAAGGTCAGTCATGTTTGACAAATATAATGAACATTAACGTATAACGAACATTAACCATAACGTATGGTTTGTTTAGATCAAATGGTCACAAGACCTGAGAGTGAAGGACGGTGCCTGTTGCTAACTGCACATCACCCACCTTGAATCTGAGCTGGTCAGCATTTTTAAACTATTTAACCATCAACTTAAAGCTGCGATATTTAACTTTTTTGGGCGAACTGACCAAATTCACATAGAAATGTGATTTATAGATCTGTCATTCTTGTTGAAAGCAAGTCTAAGAAATGGTAGATCTGTTCTGTGTGTGCCATTTCTATGCGTCCCGTGCTTACGTTTTACTTTCGGTTTTGTACACCAGCTGAAACTGCAATATTTTTGGTTATTGAAAAGAGCTTTCATAGCGGTTTTGTCACAAACTGAAACTAGGTGAACTATTCTAATTTTAGCAACCAGGAAATGTCGGAGCAATTTCTGCATAATGCATCTGTAATTGATTAAAACCAGGACTTTTTTTTTATGTCATTTTATGAAGCATACCTTACCTTGTTTCAAAGTAGCCTTGCCAATATTACGACCATAGAAATAAATGTTGAGGGAATTATTTTATAAACTGTTCCGTATTTCACTGAAAGAATAAACATTTTGTTTTCGAAATGATTGTTTCCGGATTTGACCATATTAATGACCTGAGGCTCGTATTTCTGTGTTTATTATATTATAATTATGTCTATGATTTGATAGAGCAGTCTGACTGAGCGGTGGTAGGCAGCAGCAGGCTCGTAAGCATTCATTCAAACAGCACTTTACAGCCTTTGCCAGCAGTTCTTCGCAATGCTTGAAGCACAGCGCTGTTTATGACTTCAAGCCTATCAACTCCCGAGATTAGGCTGGCAACACTAAAGTGCCTATAAGAACATCCAATAGTCAAATGTCAATGAAATACAAATGGTATAGAGAGAAATAGTACTATAATAACTACAACCTAAAACTTATTACCTGGGAATATTGAAGACTCATGTTAAAAGGAACCACCAGCTTTCATATGTTCTGAGCAAGGCACTTAAACGTTAGCTTTCTTACATGGCACATATTGCACTTTTACTTTCTTCTCCAACACTTTGTTTTGCATTATTTAAACCAAATTGAACACATTTCATTATTTATTTGAGGCTAAATTGATTTTGATGTATTATATTAAGTTAAAATAAGTGTTAATTCAGTATTGTTGTAATTGTCATTACAAATAAATAAATATATATAAAAAATAAATAATAATAATGCCGATTAATCGGTATCGGCTTTTTTTGGTCCTCCAATAAAATCGGTATCGGCGTTGAAAAATCATAATCGGTCGACCTCTAGTGTGGAGCTGTGCTATGTCCCTCACAACTAAAACTTCTTAGTGTAACTAGGTCATAGGCTATGATGACTAACTAACCTGAGGTCACACGCACAAGTTCTGTCACACCCCATATCTCCTGCTGGGCGTGCGTGTTCCCCCCCAATACCAACCACCCACAGTTAATATCGGCAAAGTTATCCTACAGGACTTCCAAAAGGAATATGAAGAATTAGGACTTTTTCCTTTGCCATTCAACATAAAAAAAAACTCCACTCACAGGCCAATTAGGTGACAGCTTTCACAGACTCTCCACAATCAGACAACCAACCATTCCACTACTGGAGTATCCCCAGTAGAGCTGACCCCATTTAGTCGACTGGTTGATTGTTTGGTCAATATGCTGTTGGTTGACAGAGATCTCTTTAGTCGAGCTGTCGCAAATTGATTTTCATGGAGTACGAGACACCCGTCTGATAAACGCCTGTTTCCGTGGACTAACCCATTTCAGAGGCCGCGGAAATGGCACTGTTTGCAGTAGTGCACTTGATTCAGCTTCCCTGTGCACCTGGTAGTCAAAATGTTCCATCCAGCCATCTCATGTGTCAGAAGTTATAAACGTCGCCTACCCGGCAGGTCCAGAGAGTAAATCAAGTGCACCTATAGGCCTACCACTGGCCAGAGCTTGTGTCAGCAGCTTTCACAGCTTGATAGGTTACTGAAGGAGATTTCTAAACAATGACGAGAGAGCGACTGTCAACAAATAGAGGAAAGGGCTGCTGTTTTCATGGGTGAGTTCATGTTTAAGATTTTATTCAGAACGGTTCAGCAAATTTACAAACCATAAAAACACCCTCTCCAGCCCAGGCTATCCCCTCACGCTACAAAGTGAATCAATAGGCTTGTGTGTTATTATTGGTGGCTTTTGTCTTTAATATCAAGGAATATTGTGTTCTCTGGTCATAGGAGTAACATGAATTGGTGAATGAGGCAGAAATAATGAAGTGCGACTCGAGTTCCGCCATTAGCTGGAAGATTGTGTCCCCGTCATTCTCAGAGGGAGAGAGAGCAGATGAATGCTGAGGCAGCCTCTTCCCTCCCTCCAGACTGACCATCAGATGCAGATCTTATGGAAAAATACACAAATCGATTAGTTGAAAGAACAGACTACTCTAAGTCATCAGATATTGTTGTTGTTGGGGCCAGCCCTAATCCCTAGCATCATTCAGGCTGGGATAATGTTCCAGTTAGTCAATGGGTCTCTTTGGTATGCAAGTTGCATCTGCTGACTGCTTATACCGAACTGTAGAAATGGAAACTGATCTATAGCCCCAATTCCACTCCAGCCATTTTTAATTCAATGTTTTTATTTCACCTTTATTTAACCAGGTAGGCTAGTTGAGAACAAGTCCTTTATTTAACCAGGTAGGCTAGTTGAGAACAAGTCCTTTATTTAACCAGGTAGGCTAGTTGAGAACAAGTTCTTCATTTAACCAGGTAGGCTAGTTGAGAACAAGTTCTCATTTGCAACTGCGACCTGGCCAAGATAAAGCGACACATACAACAACACTGAGTTACACATGGAATAAACAAACATACAATAATACAGTAGGAAAATCTATACACAGCATGTGCAAATGAGGTAGGATAAGAGAGGTAAGGCAATAAATAGGCCATGGTGGCAAAGTAATTACAATATAGAAATTAAACACTGGAATGGTAGGATGTGCAGAGGATGAATGTGCAAGTAGAGATACTGGGGTGCAAAGGAGCAAGATAAATAAATAAATACAGTATGGGGATGAGGTAGATTGGATGGGCTATTTACAGATGAGCTATGTACAGGTGCAGTGATCTGTGAGCTGCTCTGACAGCTGGTGCTGAAACCTTGTGAGTCATACAGGGAGGATTCTGCCCTTGTCACTGCAGCTTGCCCAGAATGACCAGTTAGCTGTGCAAGCTGGCCAGGCCCCAGAACCGCCGGCTGCTGGCCAGGCCCCAGAACCGCCGGCTGCTGGCCAGGCCCCAGAACCGCCGGCTGCTGGCCAGGCCCCAGAACCGCCGGCTGCTGGCCAGGCCCCAGAACTACCTCCACCACCGGCTTCTTCGTATCTGTCGGAGGACACACCCATGTCCTGGTCGCCTCAAACACTTTGAATCAACCTTGCACTTCATTTTAGTGGGGAAAAGAAGGCTGCACATATACACTACTAGAGTAGCTGACTGTTATATTACGGTTTAAATCCTGTATCTTGGTTATGCTACTGTGTGCTTGTGATGTGAAAGGCTGGTTGTTATACAGTGCATTCTGTAAGTACTCAGACCCCTTGACTTTTTCCACATTTTGTTATAGCCTTATTCCAAAATGGATTAGTTTTCCCCCCCCCTCAATCTACACACAATACCGCATAATGACAAAGCAAAAACAGCTTTTTAGAAATTTTGCAAATGTATTAAACATAAAAAAAATGAAATATCACATTAACGTAAGTATTCAGACCCTTTACCGAGTACTTTGTTGAAGCACCTTTGGCAGCGATTACAGCCTCGAGTCTTGGGTACGACACTACAAGCTTGGCACACCTGCATTTGGGGAAAGAAGTAGAGGTCGACCGATTATGATTTTTCAATCCCGATACCGATTATTGGAGGACCAAAAAAAAGCCTATACCGATTTTTTTTTACAAATTTTTTTAAATAATAATAATTGTATGTAATAATGACAATTACAACAATACTGAATGAACAATGAACACTTATTTTAACTTGATATAATACATAAATAAAATCCATTTAGTCTCAAGTAATTTGGTTAAAAAAAAATTTTTTTTAAAAATGGGGGAAAAAAAACAGTGTTGGAGAAGTAAAAGTGCAATATGTGCCATGTAAAAAAGCTAACTTTAAAGTTCCTTGCTCAGAACATATGAAAGCTGGTGGTTCAATATTCCCAGTTCCTCAATATTCCCAGTTAAGAAGTTTTAGGTTGTAGTTGGATGTTCTTATAGGCACTTTAGTATTGCCAGCCTAATCTTGGGAGTTGATAGGCTTTAAGTCATAAACAGCGCTGTGCTTCAAGCACTGCTAAGAGCTGCTGGCAAAACGCACGAAAGTGCTGTTTGAATGAATGCTTACGAGCCTGCTGCTGCCTACCACCGCTCAGTCAGACTGCTCTATCAAATCATAGACTTAATTATAATAAACATAGAAATACGAGCCTTAGGTCATTAATATGGTCAAATCCAGAAACTATCATTTCAAAAACAAAACGTTTATTCTTTCAGAGAAATACGGAACCATTCCGTACTTTATTGAACGGGTGGCAACCCTAAGTCTAAATATTGCTGTTACATTGTAAAACCTTCAATATTATGTCATGATTATGTAAAATTCTGGCAAATTAATTACAGTCTATGTTAGGGGGAAAAAATGGTCTTTACACAGTTTGCAACGAGGCAGGCGCTCCAAACTGCTGCATATACCCTGACTCTGCTTGCACTGAACACAAGAGAAGTGACACAATTTCCCTAGTTAAAATAAATTAATGTTATCAGACAATTTTAACTAAATATGCAGGTTTAAAAAAATATATACTTGTGTATTGATTTTAAGAAGGCATTGATGTTTATGGTTAGGTACACATTGGTGCAACGATTGTGCTTTATTCACGAATGCGCTTGTTAAATCATCACCCGTTTGGTGAAGTAGGCTGTGATTTGATGATAAATTAACGGGCACCGCATTGATTATTTGCAACGCAGGACACGTTAGATAAACTAGTAATATCATCAACCATGTGTAGTTAACTAGTGATTATGTTAAGATTTATTGTTTTTTATAAGATAAGTTTAATGCTAGCAACTTCCCTTGGCTCCTTGCAGCCACAAGGTCATTTTGATGCTGCACTCGCGTAACAGCCTGCCACGCAGTCTCCTCGTGGATTGCAATGTAATCGGCCATGATCAGCATCCAAAAACGCAAATTGTTATGAAAACTTGAAATCGGCCCTAATTAAAATCAGCCATGTCGATTAAATTGTTCAACCTCTAGTAGGCATGTTGTGTAAATCAAATGATACAAACCTCCAAAAAAAATATATTTTTAATTCCAGGTTGTAAGGCAACAAAATAGGAGAAATGCCAAGGAATACTTTAGCAAGCCACTGTAGGCCCGTTTAAATTTTGTCTGGCCTGCCGTTCCAAATAAAATAGAATATGTTTTGCTCATATAATTAAAAGAAAGTTGCTAGGTGTAGGCAAGGCCATTAACAAATATGTAATGGATAAAGCTGATTTGAGTAAAACACATAGGGTGTGTCTATATGGAAAAAAATAGCTATTGGTCAAAAGAACAGAGGACTTTTGGTTGACCAAGATTGTATTTAGTCGGGGACAGCCCTACACTCGTGTCCCTGTAGCATGCTCTTTCTGCTCCAAGCTACTTCTAGAAGAAAAATCCACTGTGCCCTTTTGTTGCCTAATGGCCTCAGAGTAGCACCCATCTGACACTAGTGAATTACTGCTGCACTGTTTGTGTGTACGTGCGTGGGTGAGTGTGCGTGCGTGCGTATGCACATGCTCGCATTCCATGTGCGTGCCCATCTGACAGCAGTTGTGTTACTGCTGCAGTGCAGATGGTGTCAAGTGTCTGGGTGCCCCAGTCTGAATGGCTCATCTGATAGCCTTTGGTACTGTCGGGACGTAATAAAGGCTGGTGGAATGTTACATGCTCTGGGCAGGGACACAGCGTGCATGACACTGTTAGGAGGGGCCAAAGTGTCTGTGGTGGGGGGTGTCTTGACTCTACTCATAAAGGCACTGCAGCCTGCAGCAGGAGCCAGACTGCAAGGTGATTTAGTGACCTTTGACCCCCCCCTCTCCCCAATAGCACCAGGACTATTGTACCAGGCAGGAGGACTCCATTGTGCGGGGTGACACGTGTCCTGGAAGGCCCATACAGCTAAATAGCCTGAACACAGCGGGCTGGGGAGACAGAGCAGCACACTTGGGTTATGTCCCAAATGGCACACCATTCCCTAAAAAGTGCACTACTTATGGGCCCTGGTCAAAAGTAGTGCCTTACATAGGGAATAGGGTGCCATTTGGAACACTCCCTTGCTCACAATGCCTATTGCCCTCAAAAAACAAATTTTATGATTGTTCAGCTAGGAGGGGGCCAGAGGGGGGGATTGGCTGGATTATTTTTGCAGGAGCAACAAGCTCTCAGCAAAAATGTGTCATTCTTGTACAACTGACAAGGAGGATTTTTATTTTTAGGGAGGAGCATTTCTGAGTCACTTTTACAAGAAAGCATGTGCCTGTCGTCCACTTTTCACTGTAGTGAGGAAGAATGACAGAAAAGCTCCATCGGATGCAGAAGCTCACTATGGTTCACACAACCACACGTGAACGTGATGATGCCACACTCCACTCTGGAAACATTTTAGGTTGCAAAAAAACACAGTAATGGATCTTATCTGAAACCACTATGTCAGAACATAGACTACAGCTTTGGAAAGACTGATCCATTACCATGTCAGAACATAGACTACAGCTTTGGAATTACTGAAAGGTGCAATTGAGTTTCTTTTTAATTCTATGCAAGTGTTATGCAATTACCATTCTTGTGTTGAATGCATCTGTGTCTCTAGCTCCTCAACAACATTCTCTGTAACACCAGTAAGATGACAGCGGAATATCTGCCACTAAACCAGAAGAAAATAGAACAGGCCAAACCGGACCCCAGCCTGTTCAGAAAACAGTGTGAATGTGTGACTGATGCCCAACCCCTCTCTTACTACTCTCTGTTTATCTTATATGCATAGTCACTTTAACTATACGTTCATGTACATATTACCTCCATTGGCCCGACCAACCAGTGCCCCCGCACATTGGCTAACCGGGCTATCTGCATTGTGTCCCGCCACCCACCAACCCCTCTTTTACGCTACTGCTACTCTGTTCATCATATATGCATAGTCACTTTAACCATATCTACATGTACATACTACCTCAATCAGCCTGACTAACCGGTGTCTGTATGTAGCCTCGCTACTGTTATTTTTCACTGTTGTTTTATTTCTTTACTTACCCACACACCTTTTTTTTCACACTATTGGTTAGAGCCTGTAAGTCAGCATTTCACTGTAAGGTCTACACCTGTTGTATCTGCACCTGACAAATAAACTTTGATTTGATATAGCAACATTGGACTAGGGCGGTATACTGTAATTTACTATATAGACCGGTATTTATGCAGGGACCGGTTTGGGTTTTTAACTTTACCTTCTATAACTTTATTTGAATGTTTGGTTTGTTAAATGTGATACGCCGTGTGTATAGTTGATTCTGCTACTTGAGTCACTCTCTCCCACTCCAGGATCACCACTCAAGGAGAGCATGTTGTTGTTGCTCGACCATGAGACGCTTGCGTTCAGTCTGCATGGTCAATGCAACAATGTTGTTTCCACTTTGATCTTAATATAAATCCACAAGCGTTCTATAATTACAATATTAGTTTGTGTTTCTTACATCTGCAAACAGCTAGTTTGTATTTTCTTAGCAAGTTAAGCTAAATTGTGTTAGCCACCAATGCTAATGCCTAGTTAGCTGGCTAGCTAATAAAAGTAGAGTCAGAGCAAATGTAGCTAGCTAATACAGCCTGATACCAGCGCCCTGGAGGCCTAAATCAACATGTTGTTTGTGCAACAGTATCTTCTCAATCAAAGAGGAATAGGCAAAGCATGAATATGTTGGCTACATGAATAAAGATTTAATGTAGCCAAAGATTATAGGGTTCCCTAGGAAACACTGAACATCACTTTGGTTCCTACCCTGTCACAATAACTCGTCCATGGCATTTTCATTTGTTGTCATGTCCAACACTGTATTCAAAGTGCCCACTATTATATTCTAACTATAGAATTAGAATAAACATTCTATTTCCATGATTCCAAAAGTTCACCCAAGTGTTTTGATCTAAATCGCAATTGCAACATCTGGTTAAAAATAAGGCCTAGTATTTTTGCCCATTTCGTGGCAGTGTGGAAATGATCTCAAATTAGTGCAGGAAATGCAGGAACTGATGGAAATGCAATAAGTTATTTTAGGTTGAAGTTGAATTGAACAGTATAAAACAATCTGAATGGAGAAAGACCCATTGAAATCATTTAGAATATATGTGTTGCCACCCTATGGTCACACACTACTCATAAAGCAAATGTAGGGCTTTCATGAATCAAAAACCTAAAATACTGTCAAATACCATCAGAAATGTGAAAAATACCACAGCCCTACATCGGACAGCACCACACATGCACAGCCATGCCCACACAGCCATGCCCACACAGCCATGATTGCATGAAGAATGCGCTTGAACCCTGATCAAAATAATTTTGCAAAAAAATGGAAATCCATCATTTTTGGTGCTGCTTGCTGCACAGTACTTACGACAACAATGAAACATGACATTGCATCCCAAGAGACCAGCTGGTGGCATTTAAAACTGAAATCTAGAACTGTAATGCCTGGATTGGGATGCCCTGCCAATGTTTCAGATCCATGGGAGAACAGAGGGTCTAACCCCGAGAATCACGTCTGACCCCGAGAATCCTCTGATTGCCACATAGAACACAGAAAAGGCAACCACAGCCGTGGCTGACGATATGAGTTGGGATTTTATTAGGATCCCCATTAGCTGTTGCAAAAGCAGCAGCTACTCTTCCTGGGGTCCACACAACACATGGCATAATACACAACAGTGAAAGACAACAGGGACAGGAGAAAAAAAGTGGTGAGAAGCTTGCCCTCCCTGCTAAAGCCATCCAGTACTAGCTAGGGTGCAGTGTTTCCACTGCAGTCAGAGAGATTTGGCACTGTGCCACGACAAAAATCATTGCCACAACACCAGTTTGAAGATGCTAGAACAGTTCACATTGACTTTCTCTGCAAACGAAGAGTAATGACTAGAACAACCAGACAATCCCACAGTAGAGTAGTTTATCTTGTTACCTAGTCGGCTTGTTGTGTGTTCTGTGTGAGAGAAATATTCCTCTCAAGGGGCATTCCAGTTACGTGTGTCATAGGAGTGCCATAGAGAGGGGAACATACATTCTGACATGCATTCAATGCACAACAATTCTTCCAATTACAATTTGCCTAGTGCATAGGGGAGAGTGGGGCTAAATGTAACACAATTCTAGGGTTACTTGGGGTAAAACGCCACCCTACCTCAACATCTTTTTGGGGGATGTGACTTAAGTTGTGATGAGACAGATTATTATCTTTTTTTTTTAGCAAGAGTAGTGGCAAACAGGAAAAGTGTTGGGGGGAAAATTGTGACATTGAAGTGAAAACTACAGGCAGGGAGCGTGTAACTCAAAGTTATTGTAACAGGTAGGCCTACATTATATTCACTGTGTTTATGCACATTTTCTGGGACATAAAATTCATCAATAGGATGCTAACTAGTAGAAGGATCACATTTGAGATCTTGCTAGTGATTAGCCCAATACGGTAAATGCAGATAGGCAACCCCATGCTTCAGCCTATTTTCAGTTGGGCTACAGGTCATAATGCTTATTGCTAATAGCATACCTGATAATATGGACCATGTATAGGATATATGCATGTTCTAATATGTTAAATCATTTTACCAATGTGTTATTGGGCTCATTTCTGGAGGTGGAAATAATATTTTAAACAGCGTCAGCATAATTCTATTTTCAGTCATTTTGGAGTAGAAAGTCCTTTTAAAAACACACCAGAACTGAGCTTCTCAGTACTTCAACAAAAATTCTACAACCTTTCCAGAGGAAACACTGCTAGGGAGTAATGTAATCAGACAATCATGTAATGATTATGGCCTGAATAACCTTAGCACACTTCCTTCCTGAATCACATGGTGTGGCATGATGCGCACCAGTCTTTTCCAAGCGTGCAAATGCAAATGCAGCAGCTGTTTATTAGAGAGAGACGGAGAGAAAAACAAAAATACTAAGTGGCAGACGTCTTTAACAGTGCTATGATGAGAGCTTTGTAGCCTTGTATCGCTGAAGCAGTGATGGAGCCTGAAGGGCAGTGATGGGCTGTAGGCTGGGAATGCTTGGGTGGGTGGGTCCTGAGTGTTCCATCCACAGAGTTGCATTAACGAGTTCTAGCCAAGGGCTCCCTCCTGCTCTGGGCCATGAGATGGCTATCATCTTCTCTACGCAGCACTATCCTGAAATCCACGGAATGCTTGTGGGAGAATGCCTGAATGCTACTGGGCCAGCCAGAATCCCAAACAGCATTGACAAAAGATTTCCATCCTGTCCTTCCCTGCAATGGTTGGCAGCAGCAATGAATAGTTAGTGAGTAAATTGCATATGCATTTCTAACCATGCTTGCAGATGATGTGGTCTTGCACAGTCAGGGACAGGGTAGCTGCAGATTGTAAGGGGCTAATGGGATGTTCCATTAGCAGTTAAAGGTTAGGTCATGTTTGGCGTAGCACAGAGAATTTGACATACCTTAACTTGGTGATACTTCCTCAATTCCTGACTTGGAAGACAACCAATTTCTTTAAAAAAAAAAGTACTTTAAAAAAATGTAACCTTTATTTATTTAACTAGGCAAGTCAGTTGAGAACAAATTCTTAATTACAATGATGGCCTACCGGGGAACAGTGGGTTAACTGCCTTGTTTAGAGGCAGAACAACAGATTTTTATCTTGTCAGCTCGGGGATTCAGATCCAGCAACCTTTCGGTTATTTGTCCAACACTCTAACCACTAGGCTACCTGCCGCCCCTCATGCCCATAGGGGGCACAAAAGACACGTGCCCCCTCAGATAAAAAATAATAATAATAATAATAATTCAGATGTTAAATGAATTACTAAACTTCATTTTTTAGCCCAGCGGTATTTTGCGGAGGGGGCACACTGACTGGACCAGGGTAAGACTACCCCCTCATGATGACACGCACCGGTCTCGATCAATAAGAAAATACTTTAAAATGGACAAGATGGCGGTGTACACATTGTTGGGGAAGTATGGACAAGTTAAGGTTGATCTAAAATTCTCTGTGATACGCCAAACAGTAGCCATCTAATACCATCCATCTGGAACAGAATAATGGTCTGACTAGGCAATATTTTTAATAGCTAGGGACAGGGGTGACCTTAACTCCAGATGACAGACAGTTGCACAACCATGTGCCTTGTTTGTCTCTGTTCAGCATAGGGGCTGTGTCCCACATGGCAGCCTATATAGTGCACTACTTTTGGTAAGGGCCGGTAGGAAATAGAGTGCCATTTCCTCATTTGGGACACAGCTTTGTTGGAACTTGTAACTTTAAGATTGACAGCATGACATCATCGCTCAAATATTCAAGCCCAATGCAATCCCAGTTCCAGCCCAAGGGCCCTGGTCAGAAGTAGTGCAACACTTAGAGAACAGGGTGCCATTGGGTTCTGGTCAGAGGTAGTGTACTAAGGGGAAATAGGGTGCTGTGTGGGACACAGCCTATGAGTTAGGACACAAATAAAATGAGCAGTACACAAACTGATTCCTGGGAGGGGGGAACTTCAAGCTCCCCAGTCCCCACTCATGCTGCATAACTATGCTTAGGTCCCAAATGACACCCTATCCCCTACATAGTGCACAATTTTTTTACTTTACCAGGTCAAAAGTATTGCACTAAATAGGGAGTCATTTGGGACGCATGCTATAGGCAATGATTTCAACAGCCTGTGGCATCCCGCCAGCTACTTAAACTAATGGGCATGCCATTTTCAGCTTGACAACAAGAGCAATGGAGTTGGAAAGAGTGCAAACAAATGTGGGACTAGGCTAGTCTGACACAGCACCAGTACAGTGACTCGACATCAAGACAAGTCTGTGTGCTTGCAAAGAAGACTTGGATTGAAAACACAGCCAGCCGGGATGATCAAAGTGATGACACAGACCATAATCAAGAACCACACTTGAAAGCATTGAACACGATTTAGCAGTCAACAGCATGTGCTATCTGTTCAATTCAGTACGCCATGCAGTGTAGGCCAGGCACTGTTGCATGCTTGTAGATAATTATTTAAATAATTGTAAATAATTATTTGTTCTTAACTGACTTGTCTAGTTAAATAAAGGTCCAATAAAAAATGACATTTAAAATGCTTCAAGGGAGGGAGGAGGGGAAGGAGGAGGGGAGAGAGACATAACATTGGATTCCAGAGAATCTGTCACCGGGAGCAAACAAGCGTGATGACGTCGTGTGGGGTCAGAAAGGACGTACATAGAAGGAAAAACATTCAGCAGCATGCATTCCACTGGCACGAAAAACAGCTAGAAACAATTGGCAATGAAATATCAGTAGTAGTGTGATGCTGCCGCAATCTAAACTAATACACAATCATTGACAAAATCACATGAAAAAACCTGTTCCGTGAGCATTCATTCCAAAATTGCTTTATAGAATCTAGAAATATATGATTTAGCAGATTCTAGAACCATTATAAATTTAACTCGGAGGGCATTTTCCAATGGATTCCAGAGCATACAGAGTACAGTCCCTGACTAATAACAAATGGCATGTGAAAAGCTTCAAAGATGCTCTAGTAGAAAACACGTGAACATTCTCTCCCCGAACAAAGAGCAGGCATCATTGGATATACTGCAATACTAGTTCCATTCGCTCAAGCTGGGAACCAATATTTTCCCTGATGCTTGCACTGTGTACATGATGAATGATCATAGACAACAGCGTGCAGGAAATTCCTGGCTGGGTAAACAGGTAATAAGGCCCGGGGGTGTGGTATATGGCCAATGTAACACTGCTAAGGGCTGTTCCCGAGCACGACACAACGCCGAGTGCCTGGACACAGCCGTTAGTCGTGGTATATTGGCCAAATATCACAAGCCCCCCCCCCCCCCCCCCCAGGTGCCTTATTGCCATTATAAACAGGTTACCAATGTAATTACAGCAGTAAAACAAATGTTTTGTCATACCCGTGGTATATGGTCTGATATACCACGGCTGGCAGCCAATCAACATCCAGGGCTCAAACCACCCAGTATATAATTTAGCATATATTACACATTTGCAATCAATCTAAGCAATCAGTGGGCTATTATATCTAGTAATCCATGTTCCACATTGTAACTTACAAACATTTGGATTTTTGTAATTTAGCAGACGCCATTAGCCGTACTTTTTCGTACTGGTCCCCGGTGGGAATCGAACCCAAATCGAACCCACAACCCTGGCGTTGCAAGCTTCATGCTCTACCAACAGAGCCACACGTCACAGCTACGTGCATTTCTTTCTGAGAACAGCTTCCATTTCTAGGAAAACTAAATCACACATTTCAAAACATGAGTTGTTTCCCCATCAACTTCCTCCGTCCAAGAAGTCCTAGCAAGACAACATATCAGCCCAGCCACTGAATAGTTACTTGAACCGGTCACCAGCAAAGTTGGCTAACTAGTCGTGACGTACAGCCTAGGTAACTGCCTAGCTAACAGGCTAAAGTTAGCTAGCCAACGTTGGTTAACAAATCAAGAAAATGAGTGCAACATTTCAACTCATGTTTCAAATACAGTTCTATTGAGATGTTGTGCATACATCTAGAAAGTGCTACCACAATCCTGGTGAAAACCGATACCAGACGTTGCAAGGATGAAGTAATTTGCCACTTCGACAAAACTGTGAACAATAAACAACGAAGCGCTAAAGCAACGTTAGCCACATAGCTAGTTTTCTAGGCTAGTCAACTAGCTATCTGCCTTTTGATGTTGCAAATCCAATGTGAAGTGAAAATAGTTACCACTTTCAAAAGGCAAGCATTTCCTCCATCCTCCAGGAATTCCACAAAAAATATAAACACTGTGCAAAGTGATATTTCAGAGAACAGATTTATCTCCTAAAAACTTTGCAACTTGAACGCTGCAAAAATGTTGCAACTGTACGCGGCTCACTTTTTGACAGTAGGTGGTTGCCTATAAATGCGCAAGCGCGCCAATTGACCCGCTTGGGTTGTCACGTTCAGCTCACAATGTGGCAGCTAGCTAAACCCCGGCTGTGTAGTTTCTTTATTTTCACGAAATCGCACTGATTATTCGCCTACCTGCTAGGTTCGCTATTATCCGGAGGCTCCATAGTAGGTCGACAAATCCTCAGTTCTAGTGGTGCATGGGACCATCCATGACCATAACAGTTTAAACGCTGTTTGCACGTTTTCTTTTTGCAAGAGCTGGTCGAAAAGGCGTCTTTCTGCGAAGTTTTTTTTATCCCCCTGCAGAGTTGCAGCTCCCCGGTTTGGGTGCTGTCGCCATCTTTCCAGCAGTCCTTGAGGAGAGCTACAGCCAATGAATGTATATACGGCTACGGCAACCCGTACAGTTCATCCGTTCAGCAGCCAAGTAATATAGCCAAATGGTGTGACAAGTATGATGTGGTTATAATGCATTAAATATAACACTTGCCATAAGCATGTATCGAATTCTGTCCCCTTACAATGTAATTATAAAGGATCATGCATGCTTATAACGAGCATCAACGCATTATTTGTTGGCTTTCTCGACTAAAGTGTTACCAGGGCCAGACTACCTCATTTTCTATCTTGTTATAAAATCTATTTTATATCACACAAAAGACAATCGTTTCAACTGTCAGAATTACATAGTTTTTTGAGATTACTGGAAAATACTTACTTCCTTAGATACAATTGTAGCTTACAAAAAGGGGCTAATAGGAATGTTCCCTGCTCTCAGTGCTCTCTAAATGCTCATAAGATTCACTCTTTATAAGGAATTGTCTTTATTTATTGCAACTATTTTACATTATTTCATTGCATTCATTGCATAGAGATTGTTGGCCTCTCCATCGCCTAAAGCACTAGAGTAATTCTGGTTCTATTTAATAAAATAGATCCATAAGAAGGCACAGTGAAGAAGGCACAGTGATACCGAAGCGTTGGTAAATACCCAATAAATTACTGGGAGTTTATATATGGAGCAACATTTCTTCAACATTTCTTCTTCATACAGTGAACAACAAATGTCCCCTTCAAAAGGATGTGGTCTGTTGAGGGTAGCTAGTCATTTTTGTTGATCACAGAAAGGACTGTATAGTTTATATATGGAGCTCATTCATGTGGACATTTTGTCTGTTTGACAGAAAATTGCATAGTTACATAGACTAACTAGAGTACCCTTACACGGTGTTGTTACGTTCGTCTGAAGAAGGAGACCAAGGCGCAGGGTGGCAGGCGAATATTTTCTCTTTATTTAAATGAACACCGTCAAAACAACAAAATACAAAAACAAACGTAAAGTTCTGCAGGCTTCAAAGCAGCTATACAAAAACAAGATCCCACAAAAACCCAGTGGGAAAAGGCTGCCTAAATATGATCCCCAATCAGAGACAACAAAAGACAGCTGCCTCTGATTGGGAACCATATCAGGCCAACATAGAAATTAAAAAAACATAGATATACATAATCTAGACTGCCCACCCAAATCACACCCTGACCTAACCAAATAGAGAAATAAAAAGGCTCTCTTCGGTCAGGGCGTGACAGGTGTGTGTGTGTGTGTGTGTGTGTGTGTGTGTGTAAATTTGCTTCAAGCCTACCATCTAGTTCAATAACAGGGGTAGGCTACATTTCCTTCAACCACAGGTAAGTGTCTCAATGATAAACACGTTATCATAAACTTAATCTCTATACATTCTAGTAAGTATTTAGGAAATTTGAACATTTATATAAATCAATACACACACAATAATAAACATAAGCAAAGTGGACTTCTGCAGTGACATCAAACCAATCAATAACAGTGTGCACCTCTTGCCAAGGACGCCCTTTGACCAAACGGGGGAAAACAGCTGATTGAACCAGGAAGTATACTATGAGTCTGAAATATTAGTTTGTCACAGAAACAGATGCGCTAAAACCTTAGTTTAAAGAATCTTTGGTTGAACAATTAAGTACTTTTAATGAACTTACAATCAATTCCCAATAATTGTTTGTATGTAGGCCTCCTTAACAAGATTTAATGGCATGCCAGATTTAAAAAAACAAAACTCGGAAATTTGGGTACTGCCTGAACAAAACTATATGTGTGTGTGTCTGTGCACTTGGCTACTGTATGTTTGACTGTGTATACTCTATGGTAATGTCTGTCATCGATACAATGGGCATGTGCATTCAAGCAGATAATCATCATCGGTCACCACCTTTCAAAATGTGTTGCATTACGGGAATACAAATTGTCCAACTTGCGCCTACATGAACTTTACAACAACCATGTGATCAAAGTTCATGACATTTCAACTGCAGTTGACTTATATTTTCTGCAGTTGCTCCTCACCAGCAGCCATCATCTGCATTGTGGGAGGCACTATTTCCACTATAATAGGCCATATTTAGACAGGCAGACCAATTTTTTTTAACCCTTATTTTACCATGTAAGTTGACTGAAAACACATTCTCATTTACAGCAATGACCAGGGGAATAGTTACAGGGATGAATGAGCCAATTGGAAGCTGGGGATGATTAGGTGGCTATGATTGTATGAGGGCCAGATTGGGAATTTAGCCAGGACACCAGGGTTAACACCCCTAGTCTTATGATAAGTGCCATGGGATCTTTAGTGACCACAGAGAGTCAGGACACCCGTTTATGTCCCATCCGAAAGACAGCGCCCTACACAGGGAAATGTCCCCAATCACTGCCCTGGCATATTGAGATATTTTATTTATTTTTTGACTAGAGGAAAGGGTGCCTCCTACTGGCCCTCCAACACCACTTTTAACAGCATCTGGTCTCCCATCCAGGGACTGACCCTGCTTAGCTTCAGAGGCAAGCAGCAGTGGGATGCAGGGTAGTATGCTGCTGGCAATTTTTCCACTATTTGGTCTATTGACCAAACACATTAGATCTTTTCACATCAGATCTTTTTCAGAACTGATCTGATTAGTCAAAAGAGCAATCAAGTGAAAAAGATTCCCTTCAGAATTGGGCTGCCTGTGTTGTGGTCTAATGTTCATTTCCTGCAGTTTCCTGACTTGCAGTTCTACTTACAACCACAAGGTGTCAGGACAATATTACTATCCAAAGATAGTTTGCAGTTAGAGAGAGAGAAATTCTTGATTCTTTTTTTTACAAAAGCAGGTGAATAACACCACAAACTACTGAAAATGTACATGGGTGCTTCTCAATAATATCTATTTTTTTCTGAAGCATGCCCTACTTCTCACAAATCTAAAAGCAATTGATTACTGGAGCCATGGGCTAGAGGGAGGTTCCATAATTTCCCTTAAACCAGTGAAGGGAAGTGAAGAAGTCCACACATAGGCAATGAAAAGCTTAATGAAGTTTGCTGGACTGTGAGCAGTATAATTGCTTAACCTGCAAAGTAGATGTATCTGGTATAAAGGGTTAATAGAGTATGTAGTTAGTAGATTAGCATTTGTTGCTATCTCCTTTAAAACCCATGCCACACCTCAGTTCTTTCACACAGTTACAATCGCAGTCAATCTTTCTCACTCACGCCAATCTATCGTCTCTTATCTGAAACTATCGTCACTTTTTCCCCCAATCTCTATGCAGAAATGTTTACGTGAATACACACACACACACACACACACACAAACACACACACACAGCCTTCAGAGCTGTAAAAAAGGGAAATAGAGTTGATGAAAATACATGGCCTCTCATTTACAGGGTTATCTATGGCCCTTGGGCATGAGAGTTCCTGGTGTGCAGTGTCGCTCGTAGTCTAGTTCTGGTCCAGGGATTTAGTGGGTTTCCCGTGATTAACCAGGAAGTCAATCAATGATTGTACAGTTTATGGAAGGGAAGGTCTATCAGATGAAGGTACGTGTGAGGAAGTGAAAATAAGCCATTTACAGTTTCCTTATGGGAACAACACAGGCATTCAACACTCTTGTTCCTTTCATCTTCTTTACCGTTTATTTAACACCTGGATTTAGTGTGAATATTACAGTGCTATACCAATGGCCCGATAAGTCATCCTAAAAGCATTCCTATCTGAAAACATATTGTGAATATTACGGTGCTATAACAACGGTATGATAAGTCATCCTATCTCAACACATATTTCAGCCTTTCAGATGTAGCCTGGTCCCAGATCTGTTTGTGCCGTGTAGCTAACTCCTACTGTATGGTCATTGCCCTGCAGGCTCTTTGGGTCAGTGAACATAATGGGGCTCAAAGAATAATGGAATGACCTCATTATTGTGGAGTGCTATTGTCAGTTGAATAGAACACTGTAACAGTAGATGTTATGCTTTGCATGATGCTAGAGGCATGAATACTGTACACACTTAGGTCCCCAGCACAAGTGTCATCAAACAGTACAACCAGGGACGGACTTGGTCCTGGACCAGAAATCAATCCTGTCATTTTGTCACGTCCTGACCAGTAAAAGGGGTTATTTGTCAGTGTAGTTTGGTCAGGGCGTGGCAGGGGGTGTTTGTTTTGTGTGGTTCGGTGTTTTTGGTTTATGTTCTATATTTTCTATATCTAGTTTTCTATTTCTATGTTGGGTTTTTGGCAATGACCTCCAATTAGAGGCAACTGATTGTTGTTGTCTCTAATTGGAGGCCATATTTAGTTGGGTTTGTTTTCACTTGGGTTTTGTGGGTGGTTGTTTTCCTGTATAGCCTGTGTTGCCTTACGGAACTGTTCCGTCATTTTGTTTAAGTGTCTTCTTTAAATAAATTAAGAAGATGAGCACTATACCCGCTGCGCCTTGGTCCAATCCTTACGACGTCCATGACACATTTCCAACACACTGGTCCATTTATTTCCATGAGGCCCCCACACTGGTCCATTTATTTCCATGAGGCCCCCACACTAGTCCATTTATTTCCTTGATGTAATGATGGGGCGGTTAGTCGGAAGCAGGTGAAACATTTGAATAAAAAAACTAAACCAAGAGCACGTCACTAACATAAGGCAGTACGCCGAGACACAAGAACAATACCAACTGGTGAGTGAACCTGGAAGAGTAACATACAAAAGAGAGGAAATGATGAAGGTAATGGAGTCCAGGTGTGAATCATAATGATCATAATGATTCACAGGTGTGCTCAATGATGAGTGCCTGGTGGGCATAATGACGAATCCTAGGACCGGTGGTTAGTACTCTGGTGACATCGTATGCCGGAGGGGGGAGCAGGAGCAGACGTGACACTTGAGGCCCTCACACTGGTCCATTTATTTCCTTGAGGCCCAAACACTGGTCCATTTATTTCCTTGAGACCCTCACACTGGTCCATTTATTTCCTTGAGGCCCAAACACTGGTCCATTTATTTCCTTGAGGCCCAAACACTGGTCCATTTATTTCCTTGAGGCCCAAACACTGGTCCATTTATTTCCTTGAGGCCCAAACACCGGTCCATGTATTTCCTAGGGGCCCGCACACTGGTCCATGTATTTCCATGAGGTGTGCCCTATGGCCAGTCTGTCCCTGAGTACAACACAGGGGATGGTACCAAAACTGCAGTATATGACTGATTATTCAAATTCTAGCTTCCAGCTTCTTTGTCTGTTTGTCCTTCCAATGTCTTTCACATAAAAGGTAATTCCATTAGTTTCCATTTGAAACATGGTTAGTCCAGGGTTTATGAGATCCCAGTGTCTGTTGGTTTTTTAAATTGGATCAAAATTGCATAACCCCAGTGTGTTGTAATGTGGTTATGTCTGATGAAAAATACAATTTGTGGCCCAGTAACACATTTACCTCACAATTACCACACACCACTCAACTTGAATGGGCTTGAAGGGATCTGAGCTAATTATGAACAGGAAACGTGTATGTTATGAAGAAGACAGTCAGCACTCACAATTAAACTTTCCCTTTGGTTTGTTTGCAATCAGCAGTCACATTGACACGTTTCAGCCAATAAGTCTTCATCAGTCATAGACAGCATGGTTCTTTTGTTTTCTGTGTATTTAACAATTTACAATCTATATGGGTCATAGTCATGGCCGCTTTTTGGCACGCATTCTGTTCTACAGTATTGTTCTTTTAGAACCCTATTCTAGTTTTATAGAATTTGTGGTTCTGTTGTAATCATGCAATGTGGATTCTTCTTCTCTAAACAATAAGGCATCAGTGGGTCAAGTCACTATGACAACAGAGATATCCTTTCACCATCTTGCTAAAAAGAAGGACTTTATTTTTCAATGTCCAGAAATGTCCAACGCACATTTCTTTTTCATTTCAACCCCGCCGAAAATATATACCCACACAGAGGTTGGAGTGGTTGAAGCAGAGGGTCAACCATAGAATGATGCCCCTGGATCAGGTTAGTTGTAAAGAGCCTTGCTCAAGGACACAACAACAGTAGGTAGCACATGAGATTCTGATGATGGCCAGCAACAAGGAGTCAAACTTATATTATAAAACCAATAACTAGCCTTCTGATGTCTTAGGCCTAGCTACACTTTCTATAACCTGACTCATTATGTCTAGGGGTCGTAGGCCCAGCTACACTTTCTATAACCTGACTCATTATATCTAGGGGTCTTAGGCTCAGCTACATGGTCTGTAACCTGACTCATTATATCTAGGGGTCTTAGGCCCAGCTACATGGTCTGTAACCTGACTCATTATGTCTAGGGGTCGTAGGCCCAGCTACATGGTCTGTAACCTGACTCATTATGTCTAGGGGTCGTAGGCCCAGCTACATGGTCTGTAACCTGACTCATTATGTCTAGGGGTCTCAGGCCCAGCTACATGGTCTGTAACCTGACTCATTATGTCTAGGGGTCTCAGGCCCAGCTACATGGTCTGTAACCTGACTCATTATGTCTAGGGGTCGTAGGCCCAGCTACATGGTCTGTAACCTGACTCATTATGTCTAGGGGTCGTAGGCCCAGCTACATGGTCTGTAACCTGACTCATTATGTCTAGGGGTCGTAGGCCCAGCTACATGGTCTGTAACCTGACTCATTATGTCTAGGGGTCTTAGGCCCAGCTACATGGTCTGTAACCTGACTCATTATATCTAGGGGTCTTAGGCCCAGCTAAATGGTCTGTAACCTGACTCATTATGTCTAGGGGTCGTAGGCCCAGCTACATGGTCTGTAACCTGACTCATTATGTCTAGGGGTCTCAGGCCCAGCTACACTTTCTATAACCTGACTCATTATGTCTAGGGGTCGTAGGCCAAGCTACACTTTCTATAACCTGACTCATTATGTCTAGGGGTCGTAGGCCCAGCTACATGGTCTGTAACCTGACTCATTATGTCTAGGGGTCTTAGGCCCAGCTACATGGTCTATAACCTGACTCATTATGTCTAGGGGTCTTAGGCCCAGCTAAATGGTCTGTAACCTGACTCATTATGTCTAGGGGTCTCAGGCCCAGCTACATGGTCTGTAACCTGACTCATTATGTCTAGGGGTCGTAGGCCCAGCTAAATGGTCTGTAACCTAACTCATTATATCTAGGGGTCTTAGGCCCAGCTACACTTTCTATAACCTGACTCATTATGTCTAGGGGTCTTAGGCCCAGCTACACTTTCTATACCCTGACTCATTATGTCTAGGGGTCATAGGCCCAGCTAGACTTTCTATAACCTGACTCATTATATCTAGGGGTCTTAGGCCCAGCTACATGGTCTGTAACCTGACTCATTATGTCTAGGGGTTGTAGGCCCAGCTACACTTTCTATAACCTGACTCATTATATCTAGGGGTCTTAGGCCCAGCTACATGGTCTGTAACCTGACTCATTATGTCTAGGGGTCGTAGGCCCAGCTACATGGTCTGTAACCTGACTCATTATGTCTAGGGGTCGTAGGCCCAGCTACATGGTCTGTAACCTGACTCATTATGTCTAGGGGTCGTAGGCCCAGCTACATGGTCTGTAACCTGACTCATTATATCTAGGGGTCTTAGGCCCAGCTACATGGTCTGTAACCTGACTCATTATGTCTAGGGGTCTTAGGCCCAGCTACACTTTCTATAACCTGACTCATTATGTCTAGGGGTCTTAGGCCCAGCTACACTTTCTATAACCTGACTCATTATGTCTAGGGGTCGTAGGCCAAGCTACACTTTCTATAACCTGACTCATTATGTCTAGGGGTCTTAGGCCCAGCTACATGGTCTGTAACCTGACTCATTATGTCTAGGGGTCTCAGGCCCAGCTACATGGTCTGTAACCTGACTCATTATGTCTAGGGGTCGTAGGCCCAGCTACATGGTCTGTAACCTGTCTATTATGTCTAGGGGTCGTAGGCCCAGCTACACTTTCTATAACCTGACTCATTATGTCTAGGGGTCGTAGGCCCAGCTACATGGTCTGTAACCTGACTCATTATGTCTAGGGGTCTTAGGCCCAGCTACATGGTCTGTAACCTGACTCATTATGTCTAGGGGTCTTAGGCCCAGCTACATGGTCTGTAACCTGACTCATTATGTCTAGGGGTCTTAGGCCCAGCTAAATGGTCTGTAACCTGACTCATTATGTCTAGGGGTCGTAGGCCCAGCTACATGGTCTGTAACCTGACTCATTATGTCTAGGGGTCGTAGGCCCAGCTACATGGTCTGTAACCTGACTCATTATGTCTTGGGGTCGTAGGCAGAGCTACATGGTCTGTAACCTGACTCATTATATCTAGGGGTCTTAGGCCCAGCTACATGGTCTGTAACCTGACTCATTATATCTAGGGGTCTTAGGCCCAGCTACACTTTCTATAACCTGACTCATTATATCTAGGGGTCTTAGGCCCAGCTACATGGTCTGTAACCTGACTCATTATGTCTAGGGGTCTTAGGCCCAGCTACACTTTCTATAACCTGACTCATTATGTCTAGGGGTCTTAGGACCAGCTACACTTTCTATAACCTGACTCATTATGTCTAGGGGTCTTAGGCCCAGCTACACTTTCTATACCCTGACTCATTATGTCTAGGGGTCATAGGCCCAGCTACACTTTCTATAACCTGACTCATTATATCTAGCGGTCTTAGGCCCAGCTACACTTTCTATAACCTGACTCATTATATCTAGGGGTCTTAGGCCCAGCTACATTGTCTGTAACCTGACTCATTATGTCTAGGGGTCTTAGGCCCAGCTACACTTTCTATAACCTGACTCATTATGTCTAGGGGTCTTAGGCCCAGCTACACTTTCTATAACCTGACTCATTATGTCTAGGGGTCTTAGGCCCAGCTACACTTTCTATAACCTGACTCATTATGTCTAGGGGTCTTAGGCCCAGCTACATGGTCTGTAACCTGACTCATTATGTCTAGGGGTCTTAGGCCCAGCTAAATGGTCTGTAACCTGACTCATTATGTCTAGGGGTCTCAGGCCCAGCTACATGGTCTGTAACCTGACTCATTATGTCTAGGGGTCGTAGGCCCAGCTACATGGTCTGTAACCTGATTCATTATGTCTAGGGGTCTTAGGCCCAGCTACATGGTCTATAACCTGACTCATTATATCTAGGGGTCTTAGGCCCAGCTACATGGTCTGTAACCTGACTCATTATGTCTAGGGGTCTTAGGCCCAGCTACACTTTCTATAACCTGACTCATTATGTCTAGGGGTCTTAGGCCCAGCTACACTTTCTATAACCTGACTCATTATGTCTAGGGGTCTTAGGCCCAGCTACACTTTCTATACCCTGACTCATTATGTCTAGGGGTCATAGGCCCAGCTACACTTTCTATAACCTGACTCATATCTAGGGGTCTTAGGCCCAGCTACATGGTCTGTAACCTGACTCATTATGTCTAGGGGTCGTAGGCCCAGCTACACTTTCTATAACCTGACTTATTATATCTAGGGGTCTTAGGCCCAGCTAAATGGTCTGTAACCTGACTCATTATGTCTATGGGTCGTAGGCCCAGCTACATGGTCTGTAGCCTGACTCATTATGTCTAGGGGTCGTAGGCCCAGCTACATGGTCTGTAACCTGACTCATTATGTCTAGGGGTCGTAGGCCCAGCTACATGGTCTGTAACCTGACTCATTATATCTAGGGGTCTTAGGCCCAGCTACATGGTCTGTAACCTGACTCATTATGTCTAGGGGTCTTAGGCCCAGCTACACTTTCTATAACCTGACTCATTATGTCTAGGGGTCTTAGGCCCAGCTACACTTTCTATAACCTGACTCATTATGTCTAGGGGTCGTAGGCCAAGCTACACTTTCTATAACCTGACTCATTATATCTAGCGGTCTTAGGCCCAGCTACATGGTCTGTAACCTGACTCATTATGTCTAGGGGTCGTAGGCCCAGCTACATGGTCTGTAACCTGACTCATTATGTCTAGGGGTCGTAGGCCCAGCTACATGGTCTGTAACCTGACTCATTATGTCTAGGGGTCGTAGGCCCAGCTACATGGTCTGTAACCTCACTCATTATATCTAGGGGTCTTAGGCCCAGCTACATGGTCTGTAACCTGACTCATTATGTCTAGGGGTCTCAGGCCCAGATACATGGTCTGTAGCCTGACTCATTATGTCTAGGGGTCGTAGGCCCAGCTACATGGTCTGTAACCTGACTCATTATGTCTAGGGGTCGTAGGCCCAGCTACATGGTCTGTAACCTGACTCATTATATCTAGGGGTCTTAGGCCCAGCTACATGGTCTGTAACCTGACTCATTATGTCTAGGGGTCTTAGGCCAGGCTACCCTTTCTATAACCTGACTCATTATGTCTAGGGGTCTTAGGCCCAGCTACACTTTCTATAACCTGACTCATTATGTCTAGGGGTCGTAGGCCAAGCTACACTTTCTATAACCTGACTCATTATATCTAGCGGTCTTAGGCCCAGCTACATGGTCTGTAACCTGACTCATTATGTCTAGGGGTCGTAGGCCCAGCTACATGGTCTGTAACCTGACTCATTATGTCTAGGGGTCGTAGGCCCAGCTACATGGTCTGTAACCTGACTCATTATGTCTAGGGGTCGTAGGCCCAGCTACATGGTCTGTAACCTCACTCATTATATCTAGGGGTCTTAGGCCCAGCTACATGGTCTGTAACCTGACTCATTATGTCTAGGGGTCTCAGGCCCAGATACATGGTCTGTAACCTGACTCATTATGTCTAGGGGTCGTAGGCCCAGCTACATGGTCTGTTACCTGTCTATTATGTCTAGGGGTCGTAGGCCCAGCTACACATTCTATAACCTGACTCATTATGTCTAGGGGTCGTAGGCCCAGCTACATGGTCTGTAACCTGACTCATTATGTCTAGGGGTCTTAGGCCCAGCTACATGGTCTGTAACCTGACTCATTATGTCTAGGGGTCTTAGGCCCAGCTACATGGTCTGTAACCTGACTCATTATGTCTAGGGGTCTTAGGCCCAGCTACATGGTCTGTAACCTGACTCATTATGTCTAGGGGTCGTAGGCCCAGCTACATGGTCTGTAACCCGACTCATTATGTCTAGGGGTCGTAGGCCCAGCTACATGGTCTGTAACCTGACTCATTATGTCTTGGGGTCGTAGGCAGAGCTACATGGTCTGTAACCTGACTCATTATATCTAGGGGTCTTAGGCCCAGCTACATGGTCTGTAATCTGACTCATTATGTCTAGGGGTCGTAGGCCCAGCTACATGGTCTGTAACCTGACTCATTATATCTAGGGGTCTTAGGCCCAGCTACACTTTCTATAACCTGACTCATTATATCTAGGGGTCTTAGGCCCAGCTACATGGTCTGTAACCTGACTCATTATGTCTAGGGGTCTTAGGCCCAGCTACACTTTCTATAACCTGACTCATTATGTCTAGGGGTCTTAGGCCCAGCTACACTTTCTATAACCTGACTAATTATGTATAGGGGTCTTAGGCCCAGCTACACTTTCAATAACCTGACTCATTATATCTAGCGGTCTTAGGCCCAGCTACATGGTCTGTAACCTGACTCATTATGTCTAGGGGTCATAGGCCCAGCTACATAGTCTGTAACCTGACTCATTATGTCTAGGGGTCTTAGGCCCAGCTAAATGGTCTGTAACCTGACTCATTATGTCTAGGGGTCTCAGGCCCAGCTACATGGTCTGTAACCTGACTCATTATGTCTAGGGGTCGTAGGCCCAGATACATAGTCTGTAACCTGACTCATTATGTCTAGGGGTCTCAGGCCCAGCTACATGGTCTGTAACCTGACTCATTATATCTAAGGGTCTTAGGCCCAGCTACACTTTCTATAACCTGACTCATTATATCTAGGGGTCTTAGGCCCAGCTACATGGTCTGTAACCTGACTCATTATGTCTAGGGGTCTTAGGCCCAGCTACACTTTCTATAACCTGACTCATTATGTCTAGGGGTCTTAGGCCCAGCTACACTTCCTATAACCTGACTCATTATGTCTAGGGGTCGTAGGCCAAGCTACACTTTCTATAACCTGACTCATTATATCTAGCGGTCTTAGGCCCAGCTACATGGTCTGTAACCTAACTCATTATGTCTAGGGGTCGTAGGCCCAGCTACATGGTCTGTAACCTGACTCATTATGTCTAGGGGTCGTAGGCCCAGCTACATGGTCTGTAACCTGACTCATTATGTCTAGGGGTCTCAGGCCCAGCTACATGGTCTGTAACCTGACTCATTATGTCTAGGGGTCGTAGGCCCAGCTACATGGTCTGTAACCTGTCTATTATGTCTAGGGGTCGTAGGCCCAGCTACACTTTCTATAACCTGACTCATTATGTCTAGGGGTCGTAGGCCCAGCTACATGGTCTGTAACCTGACTCATTATGTCTAGGGGTCTTAGGCCCAGCTACATGGTCTGTAACCTGACTCATTATGTCTAGGGGTCGTAGGCCCAGCTACATGGTCTGTAACCTGACTCATTATGTCTTGGGGTCGTAGGCAGAGCTACATGGTCTGTAACCTGACTCATTATATCTAGGGGTCTTAGGCCCAGCTACATGGTCTGTAACCTGACTCATTATGTCTAGGGGTCGTAGGCCCAGCTACATGGTCTGTAACCTGACTCATTATATCTAGGGGTCTTAGGCCCAGCTACACTTTCTATAACCTGACTCATTATATCTAGGGGTCTTAGGCCCAGCTACATGGTCTGTAACCTGACTCATTATGTCTAGGGGTCTTAGGCCCAGCTACACTTTCTATACCCTGACTCATTATGTCTAGGGGTCATAGGCCCAGCTACACTTTCTATAACCTGACTCATTATATCTAGCGGTCTTAGGCCCAGCTACACTTTCTATAACCTGACTCATTATATCTAGGGGTCTTAGGCCCAGCTACATGGTCTGTAACCTGACTCATTATGTCTAGGGGTCTTAGGCCCAGCTACACTTTCTATAACCTGACTCATTATGTCTAGGGGTCTTAGGCCCAGCTACACTTTCTATAACCTGACTCATTATGTCTAGGGGTCTTAGGCCCAGCTACACTTTCTATAACCTGACTCATTATGTCTAGGGGTCTTAGGCCCAGCTACATGGTCTGTAACCTGACTCATTATGTCTAGGGGTCTTAGGCCCAGCTAAATGGTCTGTAACCTGACTCATTATGTCTAGGGGTCTCAGGCCCAGCTACATGGTCTGTAACCTGACTCATTATGTCTAGGGGTCGTAGGCCCAGCTACATGGTCTGTAACCTGACTCATTATGTCTAGGGGTCTTAGGCCCAGCTACATGGTCTGTAACCTGACTCATTATATCTAGGGGTCTTAGGCCCAGCTACACTTTCTATAACCTGACTCATTATATCTAGGGGTCTTAGGCCCAGCTACATGGTCTGTAACCTGACTCATTATGTCTAGGGGTCTTAGGCCCAGCTACACTTTCTATAACCTGACTCATTATGTCTAGGGGTCTTAGGCCCAGCTACACTTTCTATAACCTGACTCATTATGTCTAGGGGTCTTAGGCCCAGCTACACTTTCTATACCCTGACTCATTATGTCTAGGGGTCATAGGCCCAGCTACATTTTCTATAACCTGACTCATTATATCTAGGGGTCTTAGGCCCAGCTACATGGTCTGTAACCTGACTCATTATGTCTAGGGGTCGTAGGCCCAGCTACACTTTCTATAACCTGACTCATTATGTCTAGGGGTCGTAGGCCCAGCTACATGGTCTGTAGCCTGACTCATTATGTCTAGGGGTCGTAGGCCCAGCTACATGGTCTGTAACCTGACTCATTATGTCTAGGGGTCGTAGGCCCAGCTAAATGGTCTGTAACCTGACTCATTATATCTAGGGGTCTTAGGCCCAGCTACATGGTCTGTAACCTGACTCATTATGTCTAGGGGTCTTAGGCCCAGCTACACTTTCTATAACCTGACTCATTATGTCTAGGGGTCGTAGGCCAAGCTACACTTTCTATAACCTGACTCATTATATCTAGCGGTCTTAGGCCCAGCTACATGGTCTGTAACCTGACTCATTATGTCTAGGGGTCGTAGGCCCAGCTACATGGTCTGTAACCTGACTCATTATGTCTAGGGGTCGTAGGCCCAGCTACATGGTCTGTAACCTGACTCATTATGTCTAGGGGTCGTAGGCCCAGCTACATGGTCTGTAACCTCACTCATTATATCTAGGGGTCTTAGGCCCAGCTACATGGTCTGTAACCTGACTCATTATGTCTAGGGGTCTCAGGCCCAGCTACATGGTCTGTAACCTGACTCATTATGTCTAGGGGTCGTAGGCCCAGATACATGGTCTGTAACCTGACTCATTATGTCTAGTGGTCTCAGGCCCAGCTACATGGTCTGTAACCTGACTCATTATATCTAGGGGTCTTAGGCCCAGCTACACTTTCTATAACCTGACTCATTATATCTAGGGGTCTTAGGCCCAGCTACATGGTCTGTAACCTGACTCATTATGTCTAGGGGTCTTAGGCCCAGCTACACTTTCTATAACCTGACTCATTATGTCTAGGGGTCTTAGGCCCAGCTACACTTTCTATAACCTGACTCATTATGTCTAGGGGTCGTAGGCCAAGCTACACTTTCTATAACCTGACTCATTATATCTAGCGGTCTTAGGCCCAGCTACATGGTCTGTAACCTGACTCATTATGTCTAGGGGTCGTAGGCCCAGCTACATGGTCTGTAACCTGACTCATTATGTCTAGGGGTCGTAGGCCCAGCTACATGGTCTGTAACCTGACTCATTATGTCTAGGGGTCTCAGGCCCAGCTACATGGTCTGTAACCTGACTCATTATGTCTAGGGGTCGTAGGCCCAGCTACATGGTCTGTAACCTGTCTATTATGTCTAGGGGTCGTAGACCCAGCTACACTTTCTATAACCTGACTCATTATGTCTAGGGGTCGTAGGCCCAGCTACATGGTCTGTAACCTGACTCATTATATCTAGGGGTCTTAGGCCCAGCTACATGGTCTGTCACCTGACTCATTATGTCTAGGGGTCTTAGGCCCAGCTACATGGTCTGTAACCTGACTCATTATGTCTAGGGGTCGTAGGCCCAGCTATATGGTCTGTAACCTGACTCATTATGTCTAGGGGTCGTAGGCCCAGCTACATGGTCTGTAACCTGACTCATTATGTCTAGGGGTCGTAGGCCCAGCTACATGGTCTGTAACCTGACTCATTATATCTAGGGGTCTTAGGCCCAGCTACATGGTCTGTAACCTGACTCATTATGTCTAGGGGTCGTAGGCCCAGCTACATGGTCTGTAACCTGACTCATTATATCTAGGGGTCTTAGGCCCAGCTACACTTTCTATAACCTGACTCATTATATCTAGGGGTCTTAGGCCCAGCTACATGGTCTGTAACCTGACTCATTATGTCTAGGGGTCTTAGGCCCAGCTACACTTTCTATAACCTGACTCATTATATCTAGGGGTCTTAGGCCCAGCTACACTTTCTATAACCTGACTCATTATGTCTAGGGGTCTTAGGCCCAGCTACACTTTCTATACCCTGACTCATTATGTCTAGGGTTCATAGGCCCAGCTACACTTTCTATAACCTGACTCATTATGTCTAGGGGTCGTAGGCCAAGCTACACTTTCTATAACCTGACTCATTATATCTAGCGGTCTTAGGCCCAGCTACACTTTCTATAACCTGACTCATTATATCTAGGGGTCTCAGGCCCAGCTACATGGTCTGTAACCTGACTCATTATGTCTAGGGGTCGTAGGCCCAGCTACATGGTCTGTAACCTGACTCATTATGTCTAGGGGTCGTAGGCCCAGCTACATGGTCTGTAACCTGTCTATTATGTCTAGGGGTCGTAGGCCCAGCTACACATTCTATAACCTGACTCATTATGTCTAGGGGTCGTAGGCCCAGCTACATGGTCTGTAACCTGACTCATTATGTCTAGGGGTCTTAGGCCCAGCTACATGGTCTGTAACCTGACTCATTATGTCTAGGGGTCTTAGGCCCAGCTACATGGTCTGTAACCTGACTCATTATGTCTAGGGGTCTTAGGCCCAGCTACATGGTCTGTAACCTGACTCATTATGTCTAGGGGTCGTAGGCCCAGCTACATGGTCTGTAACCCGACTCATTATGTCTAGGGGTCGTAGGCCCAGCTACATGGTCTGTAACCTGACTCATTATGTCTTGGGGTCGTAGGCAGAGCTACATGGTCTGTAACCTGACTCATTATATCTAGGGGTCTTAGGCCCAGCTACATGGTCTGTAACCTGACTCATTATGTCTAGGGGTCGTAGGCCCAGCTACACTTTCTATAACCTGACTCATTATATCTAGGGGTCTTAGGCCCAGCTACATGGTCTGTAACCTGACTCATTATGTCTAGGGGTCTTAGGCCCAGCTACACTTTCTATAACCTGACTCATTATGTCTAGGGGTCTTAGGCCCAGCTACACTTTCTATAACCTGACTAATTATGTCTAGGGGTCTTAGGCCCAGCTACACTTTCAATAACCTGACTCATTATATCTAGCGGTCTTAGGCCCAGCTACATGGTCTGTAACCTGACTCATTATGTCTAGGGGTCATAGGCCCAGCTACATGGTCTGTAACCTGACTCATTATGTCTAGGGGTCTTAGGCCCAGCTAAATGGTCTGTAACCTGACTCATTATGTCTAGGGGTCTCAGGCCCAGCTACATGGTCTGTAACCTGACTCATTATGTCTAGGGGTCGTAGGCCCAGATACATGGTCTGTAACCTGACTCATTATGTCTAGGGGTCTCAGGCCCAGCTACATGGTCTGTAACCTGACTCATTATATCTAAGGGTCTTAGGCCCAGCTACACTTTCTATAACCTGACTCATTATATCTAGGGGTCTTAGGCCCAGCTACATGGTCTGTAACCTGACTCATTATGTCTAGGGGTCTTAGGCCCAGCTACACTTTCTATAACCTGACTCATTATGTCTAGGGGTCTTAGGCCCAGCTACACTTCCTATAACCTGACTCATTATGTCTAGGGGTCGTAGGCCAAGCTACACTTTCTATAACCTGACTCATTATATCTAGCGGTCTTAGGCCCAGCTACATGGTCTGTAACCTAACTCATTATGTCTAGGGGTCGTAGGCCCAGCTACATGGTCTGTAACCTGACTCATTATGTCTAGGGGTCGTACGCCCAGCTACATGGTCTGTAACCTGACTCATTATGTCTAGGGGTCTCAGGCCCAGCTACATGGTCTGTAACCTGACTCATTATGTCTAGGGGTCGTAGGCCCAGCTACATGGTCTGTAACCTGTCTATTATGTCTAGGGGTCGTAGGCCCAGCTACACTTTCTATAACCTGACTCATTATGTCTAGGGGTCGTAGGCCCAGCTACATGGTCTGTAACCTGACTCATTATGTCTAGGGGTCTTAGGCCCAGCTACATGGTCTGTAACCTGACTCATTATGTCTAGGGGTCGTAGGCCCAGCTACATGGTCTGTAACCTGACTCATTATGTCTTGGGGTCGTAGGCAGAGCTACATGGTCTGTAACCTGACTCATTATATCTAGGGGTCTTAGGCCCAGCTACATGGTCTGTAACCTGACTCATTATGTCTAGGGGTCGTAGGCCCAGCTACATGGTCTGTAACCTGACTCATTATATCTAGGGGTCTTAGGCCCAGCTACACTTTCTATAACCTGACTCATTATATCTAGGGGTCTTAGGCCCAGCTACATGGTCTGTAACCTGACTCATTATGTCTAGGGGTCTTAGGCCCAGCTACACTTTCTATAACCTGACTCATTATGTCTAGGGGTCTTAGGACCAGCTACACTTTCTATAACCTGACTCATTATGTCTAGGGGTCTTAGGCCCAGCTACACTTTCTATACCCTGACTCATTATGTCTAGGGGTCATAGGCCCAGCTACACTTTCTATAACCTGACTCATTATATCTAGCGGTCTTAGGCCCAGCTACACTTTCTATAACCTGACTCATTATATCTAGGGGTCTTAGGCCCAGCTACATGGTCTGTAACCTGACTCATTATGTCTAGGGGTCTTAGGCCCAGCTACACTTTCTATAACCTGACTCATTATGTCTAGGGGTCTTAGGCCCAGCTACACTTTCTATAACCTGACTCATTATGTCTAGGGGTCTTAGGCCCAGCTACACTTTCTATAACCTGACTCATTATGTCTAGGGGTCTTAGGCCCAGCTACATGGTCTGTAACCTGACTCATTATGTCTAGGGGTCTTAGGCCCAGCTAAATGGTCTGTAACCTGACTCATTATGTCTAGGGGTCTCAGGCCCAGCTACATGGTCTGTAACCTGACTCATTATGTCTAGGGGTCGTAGGCCCAGCTACATGGTCTGTAACCTGACTCATTATGTCTAGGGGTCTTAGGCCCAGCTACATGGTCTGTAACCTGACTCATTATATCTAGGGGTCTTAGGCCCAGCTACACTTTCTATAACCTGACTCATTATATCTAGGGGTCTTAGGCCCAGCTACATGGTCTGTAACCTGACTCATTATGTCTAGGGGTCTTAGGCCCAGCTACACTTTCTATAACCTGACTCATTATATCTAAGGGTCTTAGGCCCAGCTACACTTTCTATAACCTGACTCATTATATCTAGGGGTCTTAGGCCCAGCTACATGGTCTGTAACCTGACTCATTATGTCTAGGGGTCTTAGGCCCAGCTACACTTTCTATAACCTGACTCATTATGTCTAGGGGTCTTAGGCCCAGCTACACTTCCTATAACCTGACTCATTATGTCTAGGGGTCGTAGGCCAAGCTACACTTTCTATAACCTGACTCATTATATCTAGCGGTCTTAGGCCCAGCTACATGGTCTGTAACCTAACTCATTATGTCTAGGGGTCGTAGGCCCAGCTACATGGTCTGTAACCTGACTCATTATGTCTAGGGGTCGTACGCCCAGCTACATGGTCTGTAACCTGACTCATTATGTCTAGGGGTCTCAGGCCCAGCTACATGGTCTGTAACCTGACTCATTATGTCTAGGGGTCGTAGGCCCAGCTACATGGTCTGTAACCTGTCTATTATGTCTAGGGGTCGTAGGCCCAGCTACACTTTCTATAACCTGACTCATTATGTCTAGGGGTCGTAGGCCCAGCTACATGGTCTGTAACCTGACTCATTATGTCTAGGGGTCTTAGGCCCAGCTACATGGTCTGTAACCTGACTCATTATGTCTAGGGGTCGTAGGCCCAGCTACATGGTCTGTAACCTGACTCATTATGTCTTGGGGTCGTAGGCAGAGCTACATGGTCTGTAACCTGACTCATTATATCTAGGGGTCTTAGGCCCAGCTACATGGTCTGTAACCTGACTCATTATGTCTAGGGGTCGTAGGCCCAGCTACATGGTCTGTAACCTGACTCATTATATCTAGGGGTCTTAGGCCCAGCTACACTTTCTATAACCTGACTCATTATATCTAGGGGTCTTAGGCCCAGCTACATGGTCTGTAACCTGACTCATTATGTCTAGGGGTCTTAGGCCCAGCTACACTTTCTATAACCTGACTCATTATGTCTAGGGGTCTTAGGACCAGCTACACTTTCTATAACCTGACTCATTATGTCTAGGGGTCTTAGGCCCAGCTACACTTTCTATACCCTGACTCATTATGTCTAGGGGTCATAGGCCCAGCTACACTTTCTATAACCTGACTCATTATATCTAGCGGTCTTAGGCCCAGCTACACTTTCTATAACCTGACTCATTATATCTAGGGGTCTTAGGCCCAGCTACATGGTCTGTAACCTGACTCATTATGTCTAGGGGTCTTAGGCCCAGCTACACTTTCTATAACCTGACTCATTATGTCTAGGGGTCTTAGGCCCAGCTACACTTTCTATAACCTGACTCATTATGTCTAGGGGTCTTAGGCCCAGCTACACTTTCTATAACCTGACTCATTATGTCTAGGGGTCTTAGGCCCAGCTACATGGTCTGTAACCTGACTCATTATGTCTAGGGGTCTTAGGCCCAGCTAAATGGTCTGTAACCTGACTCATTATGTCTAGGGGTCTCAGGCCCAGCTACATGGTCTGTAACCTGACTCATTATGTCTAGGGGTCGTAGGCCCAGCTACATGGTCTGTAACCTGACTCATTATGTCTAGGGGTCTTAGGCCCAGCTACATGGTCTGTAACCTGACTCATTATATCTAGGGGTCTTAGGCCCAGCTACACTTTCTATAACCTGACTCATTATATCTAGGGGTCTTAGGCCCAGCTACATGGTCTGTAACCTGACTCATTATGTCTAGGGGTCTTAGGCCCAGCTACACTTTCTATAACCTGACTCATTATGTCTAGGGGTCTTAGGCCCAGCTACACTTTCTATAACCTGACTCATTATGTCTAGGGATCTTAGGCCCAGCTACACTTTCTATACCCTGACTCATTATGTCTAGGGGTCATAGGCCCAGCTACATTTTCTATAACCTGACTCATTATATCTAGGGGTCTTAGGCCCAGCTACATGGTCTGTAACCTGACTCATTATGTCTAGGGGTCGTAGGCCCAGCTACACTTTCTATAACCTGACTCATTATGTCTAGGGGTCGTAGGCCCAGCTACATGGTCTGTAGCCTGACTCATTATGTCTAGGGGTCGTAGGCCCAGCTACATGGTCTGTAACCTGACTCATTATGTCTAGGGGTCGTAGGCCCAGCTACATGGTCTGTAACCTGACTCATTATATCTAGGGGTCTTAGGCCCAGCTACATGGTCTGTAACCTGACTCATTATGTCTAGGGGTCTTAGGCCCAGCTACACTTTCTATAACCTGACTCATTATGTCTAGGGGTCGTAGGCCAAGCTACACTTTCTATAACCTGACTCATTATATCTAGCGGTCTTAGGCCCAGCTACATGGTCTGTAACCTGACTCATTATGTCTAGGGGTCGTAGGCCCAGCTACATGGTCTGTAACCTGACTCATTATGTCTAGGGGTCGTAGGCCCAGCTACATGGTGTGTAACCTGACTCATTATGTCTAGGGGTCGTAGGCCCAGCTACATGGTCTGTAACCTCACTCATTATATCTAGGGGTCTTAGGCCCAGCTACATGGTCTGTAACCTGACTCATTATGTCTAGGGGTCTCAGGCCCAGATACATGGTCTGTAGCCTGACTCATTATGTCTAGGGGTCGTAGGCCCAGCTACATGGTCTGTAACCTGACTCATTATGTCTAGGGGTCTTAGGCCCAGCTAAATGGTCTGTAACCTGACTCATTATGTCTAGGGGTCTCAGGCCCAGCTACATGGTCTGTAACCTGACTCATTATGTCTAGGGGTCGTAGGCCCAGATACATGGTCTGTAACCTGACTCATTATGTCTAGGGGTCTCAGGCCCAGCTACATGGTCTGTAACCTGACTCATTATATCTAGGGGTCTTAGGCCCAGCTACACTTTCTATAACCTGACTCATTATATCTAGGGGTCTTAGGCCCAGCTACATGGTCTGTAACCTGACTCATTATGTCTAGGGGTCTTAGGCCCAGCTACACTTTCTATAACCTGACTCATTATGTCTAGGGGTCTTAGGCCCAGCTACACTTTCTATAACCTGACTCATTATGTCTAGGGGTCGTAGGCCAAGCTACACTTTCTATAACCTGACTCATTATATCTAGCGGTCTTAGGCCCAGCTACATGGTCTGTAACCTGACTCATTATGTCTAGGGGTCGTAGGCCCAGCTACATGGTCTGTAACCTGACTCATTATGTCTAGGGGTCGTAGGCCCAGCTACATGGTCTGTAACCTGTCTATTATGTCTAGGGGTCGTAGACCCAGCTACACTTTCTATAACCTGACTCATTATGTCTAGGGGTCGTAGGCCCAGCTACATGGTCTGTAACCTGACTCATTATATCTAGGGGTCTTAGGCCCAGCTACATGGTCTGTCACCTGACTCATTATGTCTAGGGGTCTTAGGCCCAGCTACATGGTCTGTAACCTGACTCATTATGTCTAGGGGTCGTAGGCCCAGCTATATGGTCTGTAACCTGACTCATTATGTCTAGGGGTCGTAGGCCCAGCTACATGGTCTGTAACCTGACTCATTATGTCTAGGGGTCGTAGGCCCAGCTACATGGTCTGTAACCTGACTCATTATATCTAGGGGTCTTAGGCCCAGCTACATGGTCTGTAACCTCACTCATATCTAGGGGTCTTAGGCCCAGCTACATGGTCTGTAACCTGACTCATTATGTCTAGGGGTCTCAGGCCCAGATACATGGTCTGTAGCCTGACTCATTATGTCTAGGGGTCGTAGGCCCAGCTACATGGTCTGTAACCTGACTCATTATGTCTAGGGGTCTTAGGCCCAGCTAAATGGTCTGTAACCTGACTCATTATGTCTAGGGGTCTCAGGCCCAGCTACATGGTCTGTAACCTGACTCATTATGTCTAGGGGTCGTAGGCCCAGATACATGGTCTGTAACCTGACTCATTATGTCTAGGGGTCTCAGGCCCAGCTACATGGTCTGTAACCTGACTCATTATATCTAGGGGTCTTAGGCCCAGCTACACTTTCTATAACCTGACTCATTATATCTAGGGGTCTTAGGCCCAGCTACATGGTCTGTAACCTGACTCATTATGTCTAGGGGTCTTAGGCCCAGCTACACTTTCTATAACCTGACTCATTATGTCTAGGGGTCTTAGGCCCAGCTACACTTTCTATAACCTGACTCATTATGTCTAGGGGTCGTAGGCCAAGCTACACTTTCTATAACCTGACTCATTATATCTAGCGGTCTTAGGCCCAGCTACATGGTCTGTAACCTGACTCATTATGTCTAGGGGTCGTAGGCCCAGCTACATGGTCTGTAACCTGACTCATTATGTCTAGGGGTCGTAGGCCCAGCTACATGGTCTGTAACCTGTCTATTATGTCTAGGGGTCGTAGACCCAGCTACACTTTCTATAACCTGACTCATTATGTCTAGGGGTCGTAGGCCCAGCTACATGGTCTGTAACCTGACTCATTATATCTAGGGGTCTTAGGCCCAGCTACATGGTCTGTCACCTGACTCATTATGTCTAGGGGTCTTAGGCCCAGCTACATGGTCTGTAACCTGACTCATTATGTCTAGGGGTCGTAGGCCCAGCTATATGGTCTGTAACCTGACTCATTATGTCTAGGGGTCGTAGGCCCAGCTACATGGTCTGTAACCTGACTCATTATGTCTAGGGGTCGTAGGCCCAGCTACATGGTCTGTAACCTGACTCATTATATCTAGGGGTCTTAGGCCCAGCTACATGGTCTGTAACCTGACTCATTATGTCTAGGGGTCGTAGGCCCAGCTACATGGTCTGTAACCTGACTCATTATATCTAGGGGTCTTAGGCCCAGCTACACTTTCTATAACCTGACTCATTATATCTAGGGGTCTTAGGCCCAGCTACATGGTCTGTAACCTGACTCATTATGTCTAGGGGTCTTAGGCCCAGCTACACTTTCTATAACCTGACTCATTATATCTAGGGGTCTTAGGCCCAGCTACACTTTCTATAACCTGACTCATTATGTCTAGGGGTCTTAGGCCCAGCTACACTTTCTATACCCTGACTCATTATGTCTAGGGTTCATAGGCCCAGCTACACTTTCTATAACCTGACTCATTATGTCTAGGGGTCGTAGGCCAAGCTACACTTTCTATAACCTGACTCATTATATCTAGCGGTCTTAGGCCCAGCTACACTTTCTATAACCTGACTCATTATATCTAGGGGTCTCAGGCCCAGCTACATGGTCTGTAACCTGACTCATTATGTCTAGGGGTCGTAGGCCCAGCTACATGGTCTGTAACCTGTCTATTATGTCTAGGGGTCGTAGGCCCAGCTACACTTTCTATAACCTGACTCATTATGTCTAGGGGTCGTAGGCCCAGCTACATGGTCTGTAACCTGACTCATTATGTCTAGGGGTCTTAGGCCCAGCTACATGGTCTGTAACCTGACTCATTATGTCTAGGGGTCTTAGGCCCAGCTACATGGTCTGTAACCTGACTCATTATGTCTAGGGGTCTTAGGCCCAGCTACATGGCCTGTAACCTGACTCATTATGTCTAGGGGTCGTAGGCCCAGCTACATGGTCTGTAACCTGACTCATTATGTCTAGGGGTCGTAGGCCCAGCTACATCGTCTGTAACCTGACTCATTATGTCTAGGGGTCGTAGGCCCAGCTACATGGTCTGTAACCTGACTCATTATATCTAGGGGTCTTAGGCCCAGCTACATGGTCTGTAACCTGACTCATTATGTCTAGGGGTCGTAGGCCCAGCTACATGGTCTGTAACCTGACTCATTATGTCTAGGGGTCTCAGGCCCAGCTACATGGTCTGTAACCTGACTCATTATGTCTAGGGGTCTCAGGCCCAGCTACATGGTCTGTAACCTGACTCATTATGTCTAGGGGTCATAGGCCCAGCTACATGGTCTGTAACCTGACTCATTATGTCTAGGGGTCGTAGGCCCAGCTACATGGTCTGTAACCTGACTCATTATGTCTAGGGGTCGTAGGCCCAGCTACATGGTCTGTAACCTGACTCATTATGTCTAGGGGTCGTAGGCCCAGCTACACTTTCTATAACCTGACTCATTATGTCTAGGGGTAGTAGGCCCAGCTACATGGTCTGTAACCTGACTCATTATGTCTAGGGGTCTTAGGCCCAGCTACATGGTCTGTAACCTGACTCATTATGTCTAGGGGTCGTAGGCCCAGCTACATGGTCTGTAACCTGACTCATTATGTCTAGGGGTCTCAGGCCCAGCTACATGGTCTGTAACCTGACTCATTATGTCTAGGGGTCGTAGGCCCAGCTACATGGTCTGTAACCTGACTCATTATGTCTAGGGGTCTCAGGCCCAGCTACATGGTCTGTAACCTGACTCATTATGTCTAGGGGTCGTAGGCCCAGCTACACTTTCTATAACCTGACTCATTATGTCTAGGGGTCTTAGGCCCAGCTACACTTTCTATGACCTGACTCATTATGTCTAGGGGTCGTAGGCCCAGCTACATGGTCTGTAACCTGACTCATTATGTCTAGGGGTCGTAGGCCCAGCTACATGGTCTGTAACCTGACTCATTATATCTAGGGGTCTCAGGCCCAGCTACATGGTCTGTAACCTGACTCATTATGTCTAGGGGTCGTAGGCCCAGCTACATGGTCTGTAACCTGACTCATTATATCTAGGGGTCGTAGGCCCAGCTACATGGTCTGTAACCTGACTCATTCTGTCTAGGGGTCGTAGGCCCAGCTACATGGTCTGTAACCTTACTCATTATGTCTAGGGGTCGTAGGCCCAGCTACATGGTCTGCAACCTGATTTGATGTGTGCATAAATGTAAGAAATCAGTGTATGTTGTATTTACATGTGTGCCCAGGAGACAGCGAACTTACCGAGTTCAGGGCCAGCTCCATCTTGACCTCTAAGTTGGCCCGGGCAAGCAAATTATTCATATGTTCATGGGAACAAAATATATATGCACAAAAAACTAACTACAAAATGGCATGCCCAACTAGAGAGGTTAACTAACAACAACGAAACAAACAAATACCGGCTGAGAGGCTTCTGGCCTCCTCTCTCTTTCCCGGACTGGCTTCTGAACTCTCTCTTTCCCAGACTGACAATCATCTAAGGAATTACCAAGGCTTTCTGTCAGAACACAGCCATGACCCGGTTGGTGTTGCCACCTGGGGATGGAGTGTGAAAGTGTATCATGGTAGTGTGTAGCCTAACTGTGTGCTAACGCTACACTACCCCCCATATGATACTACTTAGTATACAACCTTGGATTGACTTCTGATTACTTCAAGCTCTGCTAGGAATCTCAAATTCCCAATACTGGGGCCTTGAATTAACAGCACACCGCAGAACACAGTTTATTTTGGGCCACTGCTCTAACTGGCACAGAACCAACACACAGAGATCCTGTTGAAATTGTAGCTTGCCTAAGCACAACACAACACTGTTCTTTTTTTAAAGAGCCCTCAACAGTCAGTAGTGGATTCAAAACATACTTGTAATTGCTATAGCCGAAAACAATATGATAACATATTTGCAAGTGTTGTAGCCTATAGAAATATTATAATTCCAGTCACACTATTTTAGTAATATGAAAATCTTGCCTCAATATTAAAATTATGCATGGAAATGAGAAGTGCCAGTGATTTTCTTTCTACAAAACTAGAGAAGACTTGATGTGGCTTAGTGTGACCATCCACCACCACTCAACTAGGACTGACGTCCTTGTAGCTAAAGTCATAGTCCAAAGGTGAACTGATTTGAGTTTAGACATCGATGACCTTTTACTCACAAAGACCTTTTTCTGTATAGGTTATACTTCATGTCTGTATAGGTTATACTTCATGTCTGTATAGGTTATACTTCATGTCTGTATAGGTTATACTTCATGTCTGTATAGGTTATACTTCATGTCTGTATAGGTTATACTTCATGTCTGTATAGGTTATACTTCATATCTGTATAGGTTATACTTCATGTCTGTATAGGTTATACTTCATATCTGTATAGGTTATACTTCATATCTGTATAGGTTATACTTCATGTCTGTATAGGTTATACTTCATATCTGTATAGGTTATACTTCATGTCTGTATAGGTTATACTTCATGTCTGTATAGGTTATACTTCATGTCTGTATAGGTTGTCTACCTTGTATTCAGCACAGAAAAAAGTGCTGAAACAAGGAATTATGTAATTATATCGATACAGGAGAACTTTGCTCCTCCCCTTCAACTCCCCCATTATTTTGGTAAATTATCTTGGTCATACATCATATAGTTACAGGAAGTGATTCACTCTAGTCAACTCTTTGTTTCTAGATACTTCCTCAAACAACAGCTCTACATAAACTACTGTATCTTGGTCATACTAGACAACCACTTACAGAAAATGGTTGACTCTTTGTTTTCAAGTACTTCCTCATAATGAAACATTTTCATAACCTGCAACGGTTGAGTAAATGTTACATAGCTGACAAAAATATCCAACCACTCTCTGCCTCCCAAATGGCACCTTGTTCTCTATATACATATATACGGGCCCTGGTCAAAAGTAGTGCACTAGTGAATAGGATTCCATTTTGGACTTAGAGACTGTCTCAGAAACTGGTTCCTCTTGTTGCTGTGAGAAAACCCTGATGATGGCTTATAGGTGTGTTTAAACTGAGATGGATAACAATGTGCAAGATATAGCCTGAAGAGAAGCAGTTCAGGTTTATCTACATTGTTAGAAGAAATGGTGCTATATAGAACCAGGAAATGGAAAACCCGTACTCACTGAAACAATTTTCCACACCAAAAAATACTTTTCATTATGAACTATTGAGTCTTGCAAGCCAATTCTTTGTGCTTTATAGAACCGAAAAATGGTTTAATGGCTTGCATTTTATGTGATCCTAAAAAGCAGAGGCGTCATTTTTAAATTTAACCAGGCAAGTCAGTTAAGAACAAATTCTTAATTACAATGACAACCTACCGGGGAACAGTGGGTTAACTGCCTTGTTCAGGGGCAGAACAACAGATTTTTCCCTCGGCAGCTCAGGGATTAAGATCCAGCAACCTTTCGGTTATTTGTCCAACACTAACCACTAGGCTACCTGCCGCCCCTCATGCCCATAGGGGGCACAAAAGACACGTGCCCCCTCAGATAAAAAAATAAAAATAATAATTCAGATGTTAAATTAATTACTAAACTTCATTTAAGCCCAGCGGTATTTTGCGGAGGGGGCACACTGACTGGAACAGGGTAAAACTACCCCCTCCCCCCTATTCTCCCTGGAAAGTGGTTCCATCAAAAGTGCACCACAGAGCAAATTAGAGGTTGACCGATTAATCGGAATGGCCGATTAATTAGGGCCGATTTCAAGTTTTCATAACAATCGGTAATCGGTATTTTTGGCCACCGATTAGCGTTTATTTTGTATTTTTTACACCTTTATTTAACTAGGCAAGTCAGATTAAGAACGCATTCTTATTTTCAATGACGGCCTAGGAACGGGGGTTAACTGCCTTGTTCAGGGGGGATTCGGTTTTGCAACCTTCTGGTCCAACGCTCTAACCACCTGCCTTACATTGCACTCCATGAGGAGCCTGCATGGCAGGCTGACTACCTGTTACGCGAGGGCAGCAAGAAGCCAAGGTAAGTTGCTAGCTAGCATTAAACTTATCTTATAAAAACCAATCAATCTTAACATAATCACTAGTTAACTACACATGGTTGATGATATTACTAGTTTATCTAACGTGTCCTGCGTTGCATATAATTGATGTGGTGCCTGTTAATTTCTCATTGAATCACAGCCTACTTCGACAAACGGGTGATGATTGTCACGGCTGTCGAAGTGTAGAGACCAAGGCGCAGCAGGTTGCGTGCTCATAATTATATTTATTTTATAGCGAACACGGAAAAACAATAAACAAAGAACGACAGATAACAGATTTGCAGGCTAAACAAACAGCAGTGCAAATACAACTACCCACAAACAACCAGGTGAAAACAAGCTCCCTATATATGACTCTCAGTCAGGAAAAACGATGTACAGCTGTTCCTGATCGAGAGCCACACAGACTAACAAAGAAATATACAAACTAGAAAAACCTAGAATACCAAAACAAGAACATACACCAAAATCCCGGAACACATAAATAAAACACCCCTCTACATACACAACCCCCGAACCACATAAAACAAATACCCCCTGTCACGTCCTGACAAAACTACAATAACAAATAACCCCTATTACTGGTCAGGACGTGACAGTACCCCCCCCCCCCCCCCCCCAAAGGTGCAGACCCCATATGCACCTCAACAAAAAAATAAACCCCTAACTAAAGGGAGGGAAGGGAGGGTGGCTGCCGTCACCGACGGCTCCTGTGCTACACCCCCCCCCCTCCCCAAACCTCCTACAGTGGAGGTGGCTTAGGCTCGGGCCTAAGACCACCCCCTGACCAGTCTACTCCTCCCAAATACCTAGGCCTGACTCATGTCACTGTAGACCCTGGACTGTAGGGCGACTCACTCGGTTCCGGACTGGACACTGTTGCCGTATACTCTGGACTGGACACTGTCGCCGGACACTCTGGACTGGACACTGTCGCCGGAAGCTCGAGATTGAGCTGACGCACTGGAAGCCTAATGCGTGGGGCTGGTAGTGGAGCTACCAGACTGGAGACACGCACTTTAAGGCTAGTGCGAGGAGTGGGAACAGGCTGAGTTGGACTGGGCTGACGTACTGGAAGCATAGTGCGTGGGGCTGGTAGTGGAGCTACCAGACTGGAGACACGCACTTTAAGGCTAGTGCGAGGAGTGGGAACAGGCTGAGTTGGACTGGGCTGACGTACTGGAGGCCTGGTGCGTGGTGCTGGTACTGGATATACCGGGCCATGGAGACGCACTGGCGGTCTTGATCGCACCTCCTGCACAACCCGTCCTGGCTGGATGGAACTAGTAGCCCTGTATGAGCGAAGTGCTGGTACAGGGCGAACTGGGCTGTGCAGGGTCCTGATGGTTGCCGTGCGTAGAGCGGGCGTAGGGTAGCCTGGACCTAGGAGGCGCACCGGTGACCAGATGCACTGCGCAGGCATCCTCCTACCAGGCTGGATGCCCACTCTAGCACGGCACTTGCGAGGGGCTGGGATCACTCGCACCGGACTGTGCGTGCGTATGGGCGAGATCGTGCGCACTTCAGCATACCTCGGCGCTCTCCACTTCATACGTTCCCCATAATAATCATGGGGAGCTGGCTTAAGGCTCACCCTTGGCCCAGCCAAACTACCCGTGTGCCCCCCCCAAAAAAATTATTGGGGATGCCGCTCCGGCTTCCTCGCCAGCCGTGTTCCCCAGTAGCGTTCCCGGTCCTCACCAGACTTCCTCCATGGGCCCTCTCCAGCCAGAATCTCCTCCCAAGTCCATGACTCACGACAGTCCACCCGTTGCTCCTTCCTCCGCTGCTTCGTCCGTGTTTGGTGGGTAGTTCTGTCACGGCTGTCGAAGTGTAGAGACCAAGGCGCAGCGGGTTGCGTGCTCATAATTATATTTATAGCGAACACAGAAAAACAAAGAACGACAGATAACAGATTTGCAGGCTAAACAAACAGCAGTGCAAATACAACTACCCACAAACAACCAGATGAAAACAAGCTCCCTATATATGACTCTCAATCAGGAACAACGATGTACAGCTGTTCCTGATCGAGAGCCACACAGACTGACAAAGAAATATACAAACTAGAAAAACCTAGAATACCAAAACAAGAACATACACCAAAACCCCGGAACACATAAATAAAACACCCCTCTACATACACATAACTCCCGAACCACATAAAACAAATACCCCCTGCCACGTTCTGACCAAACTACAATAACAAATAACCCCTATTACTGGTCAGCACGTGACAATGATTTAACAAGCGCATTTGTGAAAAAAGCACTGTCGTTGCATCAATGTACCTAACCATGAACATCAATGCCTTTCTTAAAATCAATACACAAGTATATATTTTTAAACCTGCATATTTAGTTAATATTGCCTGCTAACATGAAATTGTGTCACTGCTCTTGCGTTCATTGCCTGGCTCGTTGCGAACTAATTTGCCAGAATTTTACGTAATTATGACATACCATTGAAGGTTGTGCAATGTAACAGGAATATTTAGACTTAGAGATGCCACCCGTTAGATAAAATACGGACCGGTTCCGTATTTCACTGAAAGAAAAAAACGTTTGTTTTTGAGATGATAGTTTCCGGATTCGACCATATTAATGACCTAAGGCTCGTATTTCTGTGTGTTTATTATATTATAATTAAGTCTATGATTTGATAGAGCAGTCTGACTGAGCGGTGGTAGGCACCAGCAGGCTCGTAAGCATTCATTCAAACAGCACTTTCGTGCATTTTGCCAGCAGCTCTTTGCAATGCAATGCACTGTTTATGACTTCAAGCCTGTCAACTCCCAAGATTAGGCTGGTGTAACCGATGTGAAATGGCTAGCTAGTTAGCGGGTGTGCGCTTATAGCGTTTCAAACGTCACTCGCTCTGAGACTTGGAGTAGTTGTTTCCCTTGCACTACATGGGTAACGCTGCTTTGAGGGTGGCTGTTGTCGATGTGTTCCTGGTTTGAGCCCATGTAGGAGCGAGGAGAGGGACAGAAGCTATACTGTTACACTCGCAATACTAAAGTGCCTATAAGAACATCCAATAGTCAAAGGTATATGAAATAAAAATCGTTAGAGAGAAATAGTCCTATAATTCCTATAATAACTACAACCTAAAACTTCTTACCTGGGAATATTGAAGACTCATGTTAAAAGGAACCACCAGCTTTCATATGTTCCCATGTTCTGAGCAAGGCACTTAAACGTTAGCTTTCATACATGGCACATATTGCACTTTTACTTTCTTCTCCAACACTTTGTTTTTGTATTATTTAAACCAAATTGAACATGTTTCATTATTTATTTGAGGCTAAATTGATTTTATTGATGTATTATATTAAGTTAAAATAAGTGTTCATTCAGTATTGTTGTAATTGTCATTATAACAAATTAATAAAACACATTGCAAAAAAAAATCGGCTGATTAATCGGTATCGGCATTTTCTGGTCCTCCAATAATTGGTATCGGTATCGGCGCTGAAAAATCATAATCGGCCGACCTCTAGAGGAAATATATGCTAGGCAGGACATTAGATACTCTAGTGCATGCAGACAGTATTGTCAGTGGAGGATGTGATGACCCTCCCACTCTGTCTGCCGTATTCTGTCTCTTTGTTCTTGTTTCCTTATTAGGATGCCGGTGGGCGGAGTTGGAAGGGTCGTCAGCTAAATGGGAAGCACCTGGACCCGGCTGTGTCCCAGGATAAATAGACCTCTTCCACAGTCATTGGGGAGACTCTCTCCATGCAGACACCTTGTTTTTGGATGTGCTAGTTGTGGTATCTAATAAATATATATTTTGATACTCCTTGTCTCCACGTTGTCTCCCTTTTGTTGCGAACTCTGAGTCGGTTCGTAACAAGTGGGGGCTCATCCGGGATCTTGTGTTTGGGAGAAAACGTGGAGGTATGTTCAATTCTGTAGGTGCTTTGTTTGAGTGTGGTGCTCAGTACTGGTTGCCTTTTTGTTTGGTTTGTGTGCTGTGTTGGAGAGAGTACATTGGTTAGTTTCCAGACCCCTGCCTAGCCTGGAAACGCTTGTTCTACTCGCTGTTGGGACATCGGTCTGAGGTGAGTGCAATCAGCTGTGTACCTCGGTGGGAGATTTGGATAGGGTAGTGAACCTTACCACCTGGAGCTATAGCCTTTTTCCCCTGATAGGCTTAGCGACGTGTTTCATTTTGGAATATGTTGGGCATTGTTAATGTTTATTATTTTTGTGTGGTGTCTGTGGACAGAGCAGTTGTCTCGGGGGCACATCCGTGGCTTGGTGGAATCTACCAGCGTGCTGGGGGGTTACTTCCTTGCCAGCGAGCTACAGTGCATAATTACCCACTGCAAATCTGCATGAAGACTAGGGTTGAGTTATTTTAGGTTTTGGGGAAGCTCCATATCATCTCTTTTCTGTGGTGCTCGGTGTGATTGTGTTTTCTCTTGTTGTGGTCTGGTGTGCTCAGCAGAACCGTTGGAGTGACTATGAACCGTTGGAGTGACTATGAACCGTTGGAGTGACTATGAACCGTTGGAGTGACTATGAACCGTTGGGAGATGTTGTTTGTAGCTGATGTGGTCTCTCGTGTGCCCTGTTCCTGAGTGTTATGTGACTGACCATTGTTTGGTTTTGTCATGTTCTAACTTTCCTGTCTGTTCCCTCCTGGTCTTGTGTTCTTCTTTCCTCTTAAATGTTGCTTCCTGTGCGCAAAGGTTGCTGAGGTCTGGGGAGAAGGAGGTTGGCTGGGGCAAGTGGAAGGTGAACATGTAAGCCCTCATAAATTTGGGACGCAGAGGGCCGTGTCAATTTGGGACGCAGAGGGCCGTGTCAATTTGGGACGCAGAGGGCCGTGTCAATTTGGGACGCAGAGGCTGGTACGTTGTTCCCGGGGCCCTTGTTGGTCCCCGGTTTTATGGGGGGGTGTGTGACGACCCTCCCACTCTGTCTGCCGTATTCTGTCTCTTTGTTCTTGTTTCCTTATTAGGATGCCGGTGGGCGGAGTTGGAAGGGTCGTCAGCTAAATGGGAAGCACCTGGACCCGGCTGTGTCCCAGGATAGACAACTCTTCCACAGTCATTGGGAGACTCTCTCCATGCAGACACCTTGTTTTTGGATGTGCTAGTTGTGGTATCTAATAAATATATATTTTGATACTCCTTGTCTCCACGTTGTCTCCCTTTTGTTGCGAACTCTGAGCCGGTTCGTAACAAGGAGTGTTGACACACGCACATTGTTTGATTTGATTTCAGCTGCCAGTGATGGGCAGGACTTACAGGAGATATGTTGATAAATCTTATTAAGATGGCGCCAGAACAGAAGGCTGACATTTTACGTGTTCTTATCCAATTGTGTTTTTTGTTTTCTTTGCGTTTGTAACTTATTTTTGAACTCATTTTTTACATAATGTTGCTGCTACCATCTCTTATGACCGAAAATAACTTATGGATATCAGAACTGCGATTACTCATCACGAACTGGCAGAATCCTTTTTTACCTTTAACGAGTCCGTTGAGCCTGATGTGAATGACATACTGCTTTCTCTGGAACAGGCCCAGATCCCCATCATTTGCGTGTAGAGTAGGCGGAGAAAAAGGGGCCGGAGGGCGGGCTGCCTTCTGAGAATTTGTTGACTTTTGAATAAACCTACACTGCCTTCCATTCTGCTAGTAAACTTTGGAAAATAACATTTTGAATAAAGAGGAAGATTAAACTGCCAATGGGACATTCAAAACTGTATCTTAAGATTCACGGAGTCGTGGCTGAACGACGACATTATCAACATACAGCTGGCTGGTTATACACTATATCGGCAGGATAGAACAGAAGCGTCTGGTAAGACAAGGGGCGGCTGTAAATAACAGCTGAGGCATGATATCTAAGGAAGTCTTGAGGTTTTGCTTGCCTGAGGTAGAGTATCTCATGATAAGCTGTAGACCACACTATCTACCTAGAGAGTTTCCATATGTATTTTTCGTAGCTGTCTACATACCACCACAGACTGATGATGGCACTAAGACAGGCAAAGCATCAATACAGGACTAAGATCGAATCGTACTACACCGGCTCTGGCACTCGTCGGATGTGGCAGGGCTTGCAAACCATTACAGACTACAAAGGGAAGCACAGCCGAGAGCTACCCAGTGACACGAGCTTACCAGATGAGCTAAACTACTTCTATGCTCGCCTCGAGGCAAATAACACTGAAACATGCATGAGAGCACCAGCTCTTCTGGAAGACTGTGTGATCACGCTCCCTGCTGCTGATGTGAGTAAGACCTTTGAACAGGTAAACATTCACAAGGCCGCAGGGCCAGATTACCAGGATGTGTACTGCAAGCATGCACTGACCAACTGGCAAATGTCTTCACTGACATTTTTAACCTCTCCCTGTCCAAGTCTGTAATACCAACATGTTTTAAGCAGACCACCATAGTCCCTGTGCCCAAGAACACTAAGGTAACCTGCCTAAATGACTACTGACCTGTAGCACTCACGTCTGTAGCCATGAAGTGATTTGAAAGGCTGGTCATGGCTCACATCAACACCATTATCCCAGAAACCCTAGACCCACTCCAATTTGCGTACCACCCTAACATATCCACAGATGATGCAATCTCTATTGCACTCCACACTGCCCTTTCCCACCTGGACAAAAGGAACACCTATGTGAGAATTATATTCTTCGACTACAGCTCAGCGTTCAACACCATAGTGCCCTCAAAGCTCATCAGTAAGCTAAGGACCCTGGGACTAAACACCTCCCTCTGCAACTGGATCCTGGACTTCCTGACGGGCCGCCCCCAGGTGGTAAGGGTAGGTAACAACACATCTGCCACGCTGATCCTCAACACAGGGCCCCTCAGGGCTGTGTGCTCAGTCCCCTCCTGTACTCCCTGTTCCCTCATGACTGCACGGCCAGGCATGACTCCAACACCATCATTAAGTTTGCCGATAACACAACAGTGGTAGGCCTGATCACCGACAACAACGAGACAGCCTATAGGGACGAGGTCAGAGACATGGCCATGTGGTGCCAGGACAAGAACCTCGCCCTCAATGTGATCAACGCAAAGGAGATGATTGTGGACTACAGGAAGAGGACCGAGCATGCCCCCATTCTCATCGACGGGGCTGTAGTGGAGCAGGTTGAGAGCTTCAAGTTCCTTGGTGTCCACCTCACCAACAAAATAACATGGTCCAAGCACACCAAGACAGTCGTGAAGAGGGCACAACAAAACCTATTCCCCCTCAGGATGACTGAAAAGATTTGGCACGGGTCCTCAGATCCTCAAAAGGTTCTACAGCTGCACCATCGAGAGCATCCTGACTGGTTGCATCACTGCCTGGTATTGCAACTGCTCAGCCTCTGACCGCAAGGCACTACAGAGTATAGTGCGTACGGCCCAGTACCTCACTGGAGCAAAGCTTCCTGCCATCCAGGACCTCTATACCAGGCGGTAACAAAGAAAGACCCTAAAAATTGCAAAAGACTCCAGCCACCCTAGTCATAGACTGTTCTCTCTGCTACCGCACAGCAAGTGTGACTGGAGCGCCAAGTCTAGGTCCCAGAGGGTTCTAAACAGCTTCTACCCCCAAGCCATAAGACTCCTGAACATCTAATCAAATGACTACCCAGACTATTTGTATAGCTAAACTACTGTAGCTAAACTACACTCTGTTGATGAGCCGTTTCTCATGAGAAACTGTTAACATAAATCTAACCACACACACACCCACCCACGCAAACACACACACACACACACGCACACACACATACACACACACACACACCCACGCAAACACACACACACACCCACGCAAACACACACACACACACACACACACACACACACACACATACACGCACGCACACACACATACACCCACGCACACACACACACACACACACACACACACAGCAGAGTGGAGTGCTGCAGTCAGGGAGATGTGGTCTGTCAGTGCACAACATCTGGTGCCAGTCTAGGTACTCTGTAAAGGTTGTTTCCATAGAGATACTTTGCCAGCTTGCGTTGAAATGAGAAAGGTATTGAGGGGATAGTGGAAGAAAGGAAAAGTAGTGGAGGAAAGGCGGATGAGAGAAAGAGAAGTGCTGGTGGATATGAGCTTATCATAAGAAAGTAACAAAGTTAGTAGGGTACAAATAAATGCCGTATGAAGGCCTATCCATTTATCTTAAAAGAGCAAAAGACTATTAAGTCTCATAGGCTGTGTTTACACAGGCAGCCTAATTCTGATATTTTTCACTAATTGGTCTTTTTGACCAATCAGATCAGCTCTGAAAAAGATCTGATGTGGAACAATCTGTGATTTGTCAAAATACCAATTAGAGGAAAAACATATCAGAATTGATCTGCCTGTGTAAACGCAGCCTTAGATTGTTAACTTCTTACAGCTAGCGGAACTCCTCACCAATATCCATTGGAATCGCGTGGCGCAAAATGCAAATACCTCAAAAATGCAATAATTTCAATTTTTCAAACATACAACTATTTTACACCATTTTAAAGATAAGACTCTCATTAATCTAACCACATTGTCCAATTTGAAAAAGGCTTTACAGTGAAAGCAAAACATTAGATTATGTTAGGAGAGTACATAGCCAAAAATAATCACACAGCCATTTTCAAAGCAAGCATATATGTCACAAAAACCCAAAACACAGCTAAATGAAGCACTAACCTTTGATGATCTTCATCAGATGACACTCCTAGGACATTATGTTATACAATACATGCATGTTTTGTTCAATCAAGTTCATATTTATATCAAAAAACAGCTTTTTACATTGGCGTGTGATGTTCAGAAAATGTATTCCCACCGAAAACTTCTGATGAATTTACTAAATTACTCATCATAAACGTTGACAAAATACAGAACAATTATTTTAAGAATTATAGATACAGAACTCCTTTATGCAATCGCTATGTCAGATTTTAAAATAGCTTTCCGGCGAAAGCACATTTTGCAATATTCTGAGTACATAGCTCAGCCATCACGGTGAGCTATTCAGACACCCGCCAAGTTCGGGGCAACCTAAACTCAGAATTAGTATTAGAAAAATTGTATTACCTTTGCTGATCTTCGTCAGAATGCACTCCCAGGACTGCTACTTCCACAAGAAATGTTGTTTTTGTTCCAAATAATCCATAGTTATGTCCAAATACCTCCGTTTTGTTCGTGCGTTCAGGTCACTATCCAAAGGGTAGCACAATTCGAGACAAAAAAAATCAAAATGTTCCATTACCATACTTAGAAGCATGTCAAACGCTGTTTAAAATCAATTTTTATGGTATTTTCCTCGTAAAATAGCGATAATATTCCAACCGGACAATAGTGTTCAAAGAGGAAAGAAAAAACAGCGTGGTCGCGTGAACGCGCATATCCAATCTCTTTGTCACCAGGCAGACCACTGAGAAACTGAGCTACTATACTCTGCCCAGAGACAGGAGACACCTCAATCCGCTTTCTGAAGGCTTTAGAGAGCTATTGGAAGCCTTAGAAAGTGCTACGTAACCCCACAGATACTGTAGTTTTGATAGAGAATCAAAAGAACTACAAATTCTCAGACAGGCCACTCCTGCTTGGAATTTTCTCAGGTTTTTGCCTGCCATATGAGTTCTGTTATACTCACAGACACCATTCAAACAGTTTTAGAAACTTCTGAGTGTACCCAAATCGACTAATGATATGCAAATATTTGACTCTGGGCCCGAGAAGTAGGCCGTTTAATTAGGGTACGTTTTTCATCCGGCCGTGAAAATACTGCCCCCTATAGCGAAGAGGTTAAATTACACTGCAGGTCAAAGTGCATAAAACATTATGCAATACAGGATCTGGAAAGAAGCCAATTTGACAACTGGCCTCTAATCCTTATTGAAATGCTGTCGATGGGGACGGGGCCTGGGACAGCGACGGGGTGCTGGAGATACTTTTTGGAGATTTAAAAATATATGTATATACATTTGTATTACTATTTATCAGGGGTAGCAGCAGCACCCTCAGCACCTCTACTTAGATTTGTGTGTATTAGGTTGCTGTTGTGGAATTGTTAGATTACTTGTTAGATATTGCTGCACTGTTGGAACTAGAAGCACAAGCATTTCTCTACACCCACAATAACATCTGCTAAACACCTGTATGTGACCAATAAAGTTTTATTTGATTTATGGGTGAACCTGCAATAAAGCATTTCCTTGCACCTTGTACTCCATGTACAGTATATTATATACTGTCTACAGTATATACAGTGTATATGACAAATAAACAAACGTGTCTTGACATACACACACACACACACTGGTAGTCTATTGAAAGAGGGATGAGACAGGCCACAGCACAACCTACTAAAATAATAAAGTTGTCCCTCTAATGCATTGCTCTCATGTCTGTCAGTCTCTTTGGTAGGGGTTAACTCACAGTCAACAGTCAACCCCCCAATGTCACTTTCAGCAATAGCATCTAATGTTAGAAAACGGTGTGGTTTCACTACGCCCTTGGCTTTCTCACTGATCGTATGTTACCTTCGTGAACAATGACTAAAGACAAAGAGGTGCTATATACTAGCTCTCTACGCCCACGTGTCTGTCTCGATGTGTTTCACCTAGGAGGAGAAGAGGGGAACAGACTGACGTAACATAGTCCGGCACCCTCCGCCGCCACATCATCCTCTTCTCAGCAGCAGAACGACCCTTCTCGGTGAAAGTGAACAGAATATACACAGGACAGACAGAGGAGACGGAAAAGAAACCAAAACGTATAGAGTAACGATTCTCACATGCTTGCTTTGGTCGTAGTTGATAAGGACCGCGCGCTTGAACTAGAAATAAGCTACATGATATTTTAGCCGACGTGTTACTATTTTAGCGTCTATAAACTATTCATTGTTTATGTCAAGAGTATAAACTGTAACACATTGAAATTTCAAGAACTATTGGAAAATGCTACAATCTCTAACTAGCAATTCGTGTGTGCGGTTGATACAAAGTCACAAATCGACATGGTATTTTTTTATTTTAGTCTTGGGATATATTCTTTATCTTATATTCGGAGCTGTTGTCTTTTCATCGGTGGAACTGCCTTATGAAGACCGGCTAAGACAGGAGTTACGAACCATCAAAAAACTGTTCCTCCAAGACAACGAATGTCTGTCGGAAGAACGTCTTGAGGAGTTTTTGGAGAAAGCGCTCGAGGCCAGTAACTATGGGGTGTCCATTCTCAATAACGCATCGGCAAATTGGAATTGGGACTTCACCTCCTCGCTCTTTTTCGCCAGTACTGTATTGTCTACCACAGGTGAGTCCGTCATTGGCCTATTAAAGTGTACTGCATTTCAGCCATCTAGGGTTGGGCTGGCTGGAGGTGATGCATGCTGCGCGTCATAGCTCGTTCTACGTTGGCGCAATGACATCGGTCCCAGAAATGAATAGGTGACGTTCAGAAATGTGTTGCCCTATATCTATTTTCGGAAAAATAAGGGAGTTGCTTGCTTATTTAGTTATGGATGATGGTTATACAGTTGATTATTGTCATAACCTTCTTGTAACTAGGCACACGACCTGAAAGCAGTTTGCGTTTTGTTGCCTGTGACACTGAAATGTACCCTTTCGAGACACTGTACACCCAAGTATCACCTGGCTATGTTACCTGAACTCAGCTCAGTGATGACAATACATATATGCCCCCAATGCAGCCATTGCACACAACAAAGGCCTACTATATAGGCCTACCCCCCAAAATAGATGTCTGCATAGCTGTGGGATGTGGGCTGCTGCAGCACTCCCTGACACATTAGAATAATAAAATAGATGTCTGCATAGCTGTGGGATGTGGGCTGCTGCAGCACTCCCTGACACATTAGAATAATAAAATAGATGTCTGCATAGCTGTGGGATGTGGGCTGCTGCAGCACTCCCTGACACATTAGAATAATAAAATAGATGTCTGCATAGCTGTGGGATGTGGGCTGCTGCAGCACTCCCTGACACATTAGAATAATAAAATAGATGTCTGCATAGCTGTGGGATGTGGGCTGCTGCAGCACCCCCTGACACATTAGAATAATACAATAGATGTCTGCATAGCTGTGGGATGTGGGCTGCTGCAGCACCCCCTGACACATTAGAATAATAAAATAGATGTCTGCATAGCTGTGGGATGTGGGGTGCTGCAGCACTCCCTGACACATTAGAATAATAAAGGACAAATTAATTTTAAAAAGTAAGATATATTTTTTCGCAAAAGTAGTGCACTGGGCGTTTACTAGTCCTGTATTAGCGGACAAATATAGGCGTCTGTAGCGCAGGCCAAAAACAATTGTGCTCTGCCACACCCTCCCCCCTGATCTCATGACCTGGTCAGGTAAAACTCTGGGTCCTATTCGTAGGCTATGACAAAACATTATTATTATTCCCTTTTCATCTGTGTTATGACTATAGGGCTGAGGGTTTTCTTGTCGGGTCATGTGAATTGGAAACCCTTTCAAACTACCACAAACCTTGTTATTATTCATTCTGAATCTGATATCAAAAGAGCCAGAGACAACAATTTAAATGGACTGTTGTTGTTGTTCTGTAGTATAGTTAAGCTGCAGCCGGCCCAGAACAGAGATGCACGTCTTGCTCTTCATTGTAATCAGAGGGCTAATATTAATACTATGCATGCATGTCTCTCTTGGCTAAGAGTTGAGGAGAGACTGACTGCATCATTTCTTGTTTTTATAAGAAGCATTAATGTGTTGGAAATTCCAAATTATTTGCATAGTCAACTTATACACAGCTCTGATGCACACACTTACCCCACCAGACATGCCACCAGGGGTCTTTTCATAGTCCCAAATCCAGAACAAATGCAAGTAGGCATACACTGACTTGTTATAGATAAAAACCAGTGGTGTGTTTCCACCAAACTGACTTGTTGTAGATAAAAACCAGTGGTGTGTTTCCACCAAACTGACTTGTTGTAGATAAAAACCAGTGGTGTGTTTCCACCAAACTGACTTGTTGTAGATAAAAACCAGTGGTGTGTTTCCACCAAACTGACTTGTTATAGATAAAAACCAGTGGTGTGTTTCCACCAAACTGACTTGTTGTAGATAAAAACCAGTGGTGTGTTTCCACCAAACTGACTTGTTGTAGATAAAAACCAGTGGTGTGTTTCCACCAAACTGACTTGTTGTAGATAAAAACCAGTGGTGTGTTTCCACCAAACTGACTTGTTGTAGATAAAAACCAGTGGTGTGTTTCCACCAAACTGACTTGTTGTAGATAAAAACCAGTGGTGTGTTTCCACCAAACTGACTTGTTGTAGATAAAAACCAGTGGTGTGTTTCCACCAAACTGACTTGTTGTAGATAAAAAACAGTGGGTGATGTCATAGTGCACACAAAATGTACTTTTTCGCATCAGATTTCATGTACCTATTATTATTATTATTATTATTTGTATCTATAGTTTTGTCACAAAAACTGTTGCGTTAAATAGCAAATGTGTCTACTCTGGTCTTGGCAGGTGTGCTCTAGCCAACAGCTGGCAGATACAGTGCAAGAGGGCTGTGTGGGTAGGCTCATCTACATGATGACATTATTATCGATAAGAGCAAGAATAGTTTTATTTGTCAGATGGCAGTCAAGCATCAATCATCATGTCACCAGAATAAGACCCTGGATAGTTATTGGAAAGGAGCATCAATCATCATGTCACCAGAATAAGACCCTGGATAGTAATTGGAAAGGAGCATCAATCATCATGTCACCAGAATAAGACCCTGGATAGTTATTGGAAAGGAGCATCAATCATCATGTCACCAGAATAAGACCCTGGATAGTAATTGGAAAGGAGCATCAATCATCATGTCACCAGAATAAGACCCTGGATAGTTATTGGAAAGGAGCATCAATCATCACGTCACCAGAATAAGACCCTGGATAGTTATTGGAAAGGAGCATCAATCATCACGTCACCAGAATAAGACCCTGGATAGTTATTGGAAAGGAGCATCAATCATCATGTCACCAGAATAAGACCCTGGATAGTTATTGGAAAGGAGCATCAATCATCACGTCACCAGAATAAGACCCTGGACAGTTATTGGAAAGGAGCATCAATCATCACGTCACCAGAATAAGACCCTGGATAGTTATTGGAAAGGAGCATCAATCATCATGTCACCAGAATAAGACCCTGGATAGTTATTGGAAAGGAGCATCAATCATCATGTCACCAGAATAAGACCCTGGATAGTTATTGGAAAGGAGCATCAAGCTCATCACCTTGCACTTTCACCCCCCTGTGAAGTTCATCATAACTTATTTCATCTGTAGCCTAATTAACTGCATGCTTCCCCAGTCGTAGTGGGATGATCACTCACCATGTCATCGTGTGACTCCAAGTATACTTCCATATGACGCTTATTATATCAATATTTGCGCATAGAGGTGTTTCCAGCACCATTTCTCAAATAATCTCTTTTACAGATACAGAAAGATCCCACCGTCGCGAACGAACAGATCTGTTGTCGTTTATAAAATTGTACCGAAACTAATTGTTCCATCACAGCTGCCATTCTTTTTTTATATGGTATGACTTTACACATGTAAAAACTGTGGATGAAAACATGGTTAGTGTCTTTCAATAATAATTGAACTCTATACACATACAATGTTAAACAGTGGACTTGACAGAAAGGTTTCAATGTAGAAAAGTATTTTCATTTTATGTCATAAAACCTAGTATGTGTTAGTCTGATTACAGTGCTCTTCTGGAATGATTCATTCTGTCAGCTTTATGCAAGGTAGGGTTACATTTAACACTATAGAGAGTAGACTGTTACAAGGCAGGGTTACATTTAACACTACAGACAGTAGACTGTAACAAGGCAGGGTAGACATTTAACACTATAGATAGTAGACTGTTACAAGGCAGGTTTACATTTAACACTATAGACAGTAGACTGTTACAAGGCAGGGTTACGTTTAACACTATAGATAGTAGACTGTAACAAGGCAGGGTTACATTTAACACTATAGATAGTAGACTGTTACAAGGCAGGGTTACATTTAACACTATAGACAGTAGACTGTAACAAGGCAGGGTTACGTTTAACACTATAGATAGTAGACTGTTACAAGGCAGGGTTACGTTTAACACTATAGATAGTAGACTGTAACAAGGCAGGGTTACATTTAACACTATAGATAGTAGACTGTAACAAGGCAGGGTTACGTTTAACACTATAGATAGTAGACTAACAAGGCAGGGTTACGTTTAACACTATAGATAGTAGACTGTTACAAGGCAGGGCTACGTTTAACACTATAGATAGTAGACTGTTACAAGGCAGGGTTACGTTTAACACTATAGATAGTAGACTGTTACAAGGCAGGGTTACATTTAACACTATAGATAGTAGACTGTTACAAGGCAGGGTTACGTTTAACACTATAGATAGTAGACCCTAACAAGGCAGGGTTACGTTTAACACTATAGATAGTAGACTAACAAGGCAGGGTTACGTTTAACACTATAGATAGTAGACTGTTAAAAGGCAGGGTTACGTTTAACACTATAGATAGTAGACTGTTACAAGGCAGGGTTACGTTTAACACTATAGATAGTAGACTGTAACAAGGCAGGGTTACATTTAACACTATAGATAGTAGACTAACAAGGCAGGGTTACGTTTAACACTATAGACAGTAGACTGTTACAAGGTAGGATTACATTTAACACTATAGACAGTAGACTGTTACAAGGCAGGGTTACGTTTAACACTATAGACAGTAGACTGTAACAAGGCACGGTTACGTTTAACACTATAGACAGTAGACTGTTACAAGGTAGGATTACATTTAACACTATAGACAGTAGACTGTTACAAGGCAGGGTTACGTTTAACACTATAGACAGTAGACTGTAACAAGGCAGGGTTACATTTAACACTATAGACAGTAGACTGTTACAAGGTAGGATTACATTTAACACTATAGACAGTAGACTGTTACAAGGCAGGGTTACGTTTAACACTATAGACAGTAGACTGTTACAAGGCAGGGTTACGTTTAACACTATAGACAGTAGACTGTTACAAGGCAGGGGGGGCAGGGAGTCTATTGGGGTCAAGGAGCCTATTGGCCAGGGAGCCTAGAGACCTGTCAGCCTAGAGGCCAGGGAGCCTAGAGGCCTGTGAGCCTAGAGGCCTGGGAGCCTAGGGGCCAGGGAGCCTAGGGGCCAGGGAGCCTAGGGTGGGGAGGAGGCTGGGGAGGTGGTGGGGAGGAGGCTGGGGAGGTGGTGGGGAGGAGGCTGGGGAGGTGGTGGGAAGGAGGCTGGGGAGGTGGCTGGGGAGGAGGCTGGGGAGGTGGTGGGGAGGAGGCTGGGGAGGAGGCTGGGGAGGTGGTGGGATATCAGAACACAAGAAGCATATGAGTAGCAGCTTGTGACAGCAGCAATGCAATGGCAGCAAGATACACCAGTGCATACGTGCCCGTGACATCCGGCATCGAGGACGCGTGTGCAGAGCTGGTCAACTTAAATAGACCACAGAACTGATCAAAATAGACCACATAACTGGTCAACTTAAATAGACCACAGAACTGATCAAAATAGACCACAGAACTGATCAAAATAGACCACAGAACTGATCAAAATAGACCACAGAACTGGTCAACTTAAATAGGCCACAGATCTAGTCATCTTAAATAGACCACAGAACTGATCAACTTAAATAGACCACAGAACTGGTCAACTTAAATAGACCACAGAACTGATCAAAATAGACCACAGAACTGGTCAACTTAAATAGGCCACAGAACTGGTCATCTTAAATAGACCACAGAACTGGTCAACTTAAATAGACCACAGAACTGGTCAACTTAAATAGACCACAGAACTGATCAAAATAGACCACAGAACTGATCAAAATAGACCACATAACTGGTCAACTTAAATAGACCACAGAACTGATCAAAATAGACCACAGAACTGATCAAAATAGACCACAGAACTGATCAAAATAGACCACAGAACTGGTCAACTTAAATAGGCCACAGATCTAGTCATCTTAAATAGACCACAGAACTGATCAACTTAAATAGACCACAGAACTGGTCAACTTAAATAGACCACAGAACTGATCAAAATAGACCACAGAACTGGTCAACTTAAATAGGCCACAGAACTGGTCATCTTAAATAGACCACAGAACTGGTCAACTTAAATAGACCACAGAACTGGTCAACTTAAATAGACCACAGAACTGATCAACTTAAATAGACCACAGAACTGATCAACTTAAATAGGCCACAGATCTAGTCATCTTAAATAGACCACAGAACTGATCAACTTAAATAGACCACAGAACTGGTCAACTTAAATAGACCACAGAACTGATCAAAATAGACCACAGAACTGGTCAACTTAAATAGGCCACATAACTGGTCATATTAAATAGACCACAGAACTGGTCAACTTAAATAGACCACAGAACTGGTCAACTTAAATAGACCACAGAACTGATCAAAATAGACCACAGAACTGGTCAACTTAAATAGGCCACAGATCTAGTCATCTTAAATAGACCATAGAACTGATCAACTTAAATAGACCACAGAACTGGTCAACTTAAATAGACCACAGAACTGATCAAAATAGACCACAGAACTGGTCAACTTAAATAGGCCACAGAACTGGTCATCTTAAATAGACCACAGAACTGGTCAACTTAAATAGACCACAGAACTAGTCATCTTAAATAGACCACAGAACTGGTCATCTTAAATAGACCACAGAACTGGTCGTCTTAAATAGACCACAGAACTGGTCATCTTAAATAGACCACAGAACTGGTCAACTTAAATAGACCACAGAACTGGTCAACTTAAATAGACCACAGAACTGGTCATCTTAAATAGACCACAGAACTGATCAACTTAAATAGATCACGGAACTGATCAACTTAAATAGACCACAGAACTGGTCAACTTAAATAGATCACAGAACTGATCAACTTAAATAGATCACAGAACTGATCAACTTAAATAGATCACAGAACTGATCAACTTAAATAGACCACAGAACTGATCAAGTTAAATAGACCACAGAACTGATCAAGTTAAATAGACCACAGAACTGATCAAGTTAAATAGACCACAGAACTGATCAAGTTAAATAGACCACAGAACTGGTCAACTTAAATAGACCACAGAACTGGTCAACTTAAATAGACCACAGAACTGGTCAACTTAAATAGACCACAGAACTGGTCAACTTAAATAGACCACAGAACTGATCAACTTAAATAGACCACAGAACTGATCAACTTAAATAGATCACAAAACTGGTCATCTTAAATAGACCACAGAACTGGTCAACTTAAATAGACCACAGAACTGATCAACTTAAATAGACCACAGAACTGATCAAAATAGACCACAGAACTGATCAACTTAAATAGACCACAGAACTGATCAACTTAAATAGACCACAGAACTGGTCAACTTAAATAGACCACAGAACTGGTCAACTTAAATAGACAACAAGTAGACTGTGAATCCAATTGGTGTAATATCCGCTGATGTCACCACACTGGGGCTCCCCTTCTAAACAGGCATTGCTTCATTTTACTGCAGGGTTTGATTCCTAACATAACTTTCTATCCATTTTGACTTAATAAAGATATTGAAAATCATGGTAGGCCTACTCTGACATGAACTAGCCTAGTTTTCCATGATTGTGTAGGAGGGCCATGGCATTTTGAACACTCATGATAGGAACACTTCAACCAAAACATGCTACATGCTCTTTTCTTTAAAGGGGCAATCTAGAGGTGGGGCAATCTAGAGGTGGAACAATATCCAAACGGGCACCACACTACTGTTTTGGTAAAAAGCTAAGAGATGTGGCTGGAGAAATGTAACCACTCTCATCTTCATGTAAAGTTTTAACCATGTTTTGAAGCTATATAGTGTTTGTTTACATTTACATTGTTACAAACATTGGATTAAAACAAGCTTCTATTTTGGGTTCTGATGGGGTAAGACAGTTGTATGTATGTATGTATAAGCTATATTCTTGAAGAATCAATGGGTACATACAGGTAACTGCCAAAATAAAGGAAACACTTGAGTAAATGAGGGATACTAATTACAGTCAGGGAAAAAAGTATTTGATCCCCTGCTGATTTTGTACGTTTGCCCACTGACAAAGAAATGATCAGTCTATAATTTTAATGGTAGGTTTATTTGGACAGTAAGAGACAGAATAACAACAACAAAATCCAGAAAACGCATGTCAAAAATGTTATAAATTGATTTGCATTTTAATGAGGGAAATAAGTATTTGACCCCTCTGCAAAACATGACTTAGTACTTGGTGGCAAAACCCTTGTTGGCAATCACAGAGGTCAGACGTTTCTTGTAGTTGGCCACCAGGTTTGCACACATCTCAGGAGGGATTTTGTCCCACTCCTCTTTGCAGATCTTCTCCAAGTCATTAAGGTTTCGAGGCTGACATTTGGCAACTCGAACCTTCAGCTCCCTCCACAGATTTTCTATGGGATTAAGGTCTGGAGACTGGCTAGGCCACTCCAGGACCTTAATGTGCTTCTTCTTGAGCAACTCCTTTGTTCCCTTGGCCGTGTGTTTTGGGTCATTGTCATGCTGGAATACCCATCCACGACCCATTTTCAATGCCCTGGCTGAGGGAAGGAAGTTCTCACCCAAGATTTGACGGTACATGGCCCCGTCCATCGTCCCTTTGATGCGGTGAAGTTGTCCTGTCCCCTTAGCAGAAAAACACCCCCAAAGCATAATGTTTCCACCTCCATGTTTGACGGTGGGGATGGTGTTCTTGGGGTCATAGGCAGCATTCCTCCTCCTCCTCCAAACACGGCAAGTTGAGTTGATGCCAAAGAGCTCCATTTTGGTCTCATCTGACCACAACACTTTCACCCAGTTGTCCTCTGAATCATTCAGATGTTCATTGGCAAACTTCAGACGGACATGTATATGTGCTTTCTTGAGCAGGGGGACCTTGCGAGCGCTGCAGGATTTCAGTCCTTCACGGGCGTAGTGTGTTACCAATTGTTTTCTTGGTGACTATGGTCCCAGCTGCCTTGAGATCATTGACAAGATCCTCCCATGTAGTTCTGGGCTGATTCCTCACCGTTCTCATGATCATTGCAACTCCACGAGGTGAGATCTTGCATGGAGCCCCAGGCCGAGGGAGATTGACAGTTCTTTTGTGTTTCTTCCATTTGCGAATAATCGCACCAACTGTTGTCACCTTCTCACCAAGCTGCTTGGCGATGGTCTTGTAGCCCATTCCAGCCTTGTGTAGGTCTACAATCTTGTCCCTGACATCCTTGGAGAGCTCTTGGGTCTTGGCCATGGTGGAGAGTTTGAAATCTGATTGATTGATTGCTTCTGTGGACAGGTGTCTTTTATACAGGTAGCAAACTGAGATTAGGAGCACTCCCTTTAAGAGTGTGCTCCTAATCTCAGCTCGTTATCCGTATAAAAGACACCTGGGAGCCAGAAATCTTTCTGATTGAGAGGGGGTCAAATACTTATTTCCCTCATTAAAATGCAAATCAATTTATAACATTTTTGACATGCGTTTTTCTGGATTTTTTTGTTGTTATTCTGTCTCTCACTGTTCAAGTAAACCTACCATTAAAATTATAGACTGATCATTTCTTTGTCAGTGGGCAAACGTACAAAATCAGCAGGGGATCAAATACTTTTTTCCCTCACTGTATGTGGTTCAGCTGGGCAGTAGACTACTGTCATCACTACTACTGCCTTATATGTGGTTCAGCTGGTTAATAGACTACTGTCATCACTACTACTGCCTTGTATGTGGTTCAGCTGGGCAGTAGACTACTGTCATCACTTTTACTGCCTTGAACGTGTAGATGAAAAAAGTGATGCAAATATTTGGGAAGTGGGTAACACTTTGTATTAACGTTGGTCTTAACTAATATCAATATTGTATTAACATGTCGTTAGATAATGCTGTACTTTAACATTGATCATAATCTTAATTAAACACTGCTTTGTGTTTCCTCCAGGATATGGTCACACCGCTCCGCTCTCCGACGGGGGAAAAGCTTTCTGTATCGTCTACTCTGTGCTCGGCATCCCCTTCACCCTCCTCTTCCTCACCGCCGTGGTCCAACGCATCATGATCTTCAGCACCCGCCGGCCCGTCCTATATGTGTCCACCCGCTGGGGCCTGTCCAAACCTTTGGTAGCCATGGTCCACGCCACGCTCCTCGCCATCCTGGCTGCTTCCTGTTTCTTCCTCATCCCGGCGGCCATCTTCTCCTCCCTAGAGGAGAACTGGAACTTCCTGGAGAGTTTCTACTTTTGTTTTATATCTCTCAGTACCATCGGACTGGGAGATTACGTACCAGGAGAGTCCTTCAACCAGAGGTTCAGACAGATCTATAAAGTGGGCATCACTGGTGAGTGTTCACATTTGTTTGCTTAAATTTCTTTTAGCCCACAATAGGTGCTGGTGTTCCAATAGTCCATGAAAGATTGATGAATGATCTAGAACTGGGGTGATGAATGATCTAGAACTGGGTTGATGAATGATATAGAACTGGGGTGATGAATGATCTAGAACTGGGGTGATGAATGATCTAGAACTGGGGTGATGAATGATCTAGAACTGGGTTGATGAATGATCCAGAACTGGGGTGATGAATGATCTAGAACTGGGTTGATGAATGATCGAGAACTGGGTGATGAATGATCCAGAACTGGGTTGTCCAAATTAAAGTGAACTTAAATAAACAGATAAATAGAGATACAGCAACATCCAACACCTTGAGGCTCGATGCTATTGGACAGGTTTGTCTTGAGGCTCTGCATTGGACAGGTTCGTCTTGAGGCTCTGGATGCTATTGGACAGGTTCGTCTTCAGGCTCTGGATGCTATTGGACAGGTTCGTCTTGAGGCTCTGGATGCTATTGGACAGGTTCGTCTTGAGGCTCTGCATTGGACAGGTTTGTCTTGAGGCTCTGCATTGGACAGGTTTGTCTTGAGGCTCTGCATTGGACAGGTTTGTCTTGAGGCTCTGCATTGGACAGGTTTGACTTGAGGCTCTGCATTGGACAGGTTTGTCTTGAGGCTCTGCATTGGACAGGTTTGTCTTGAGGCTCTGCATTGGACAGGTTTGTCTTGAGGCTCTGCATTGGACAGGTTTGTCTTGAGGCTCTGCATTGGACAGGTTTGTCTTGAGACTCTGCATTGGACAGGTTTGTCTTGAGACTCTGCATTGGACAGGTTCGTCTTGAGGCTCTGCATTGGACAGGTTTGTCTTGAGGCTCTGCATTGGACAGGTTCGTCTTGAGGCTCAGCATTGGACAGGTTCGTCTTGAGGCTCTGCATTGGACAGGTTCGTCTTGAGGCTCTGCATTGGACAGGTTCGTCTTGAGGCTCTGCATTGGACAGGTTCGTCTTGAGGCTCTGCATTGGACAGGTTTGTCTTGAGACTCTGGATGCTATTGGACAGGTTCGTCTTCAGGCTCTGGATGCTATTGGACAGGTTCGTCTTGAGGCTCTGCATTGGACAGGTTTGTCTTGAGACTCTGGATGCTATTGGACAGGTTCGTCTTCAGGCTCTGGATGCTATTGGACAGGTTCGTCTTGAGGCTCTGCATTGGACAGGTTCGTCTTGAGGCTCTGCATTGGACAGGTTCGTCTTGAGGCTCTGCATTGGACAGGTTCGTCTTGAGGCTCTGCATTGGACAGGTTTGTCTTGAGACTCTGGATGCTATTGGACAGGTTCGTCTTCAGGCTCTGGATGCTATTGGACAGGTTCGTCTTGAGGCTCTGCATTGGACAGGTTTGTCTTGAGACTCTGGATGCTATTGGACAGGTTCGTCTTCAGGCTCTGGATGCTATTGGACAGGTTCGTCTTGAGGCTCTGGATGCTATTGGACAGGTTCGTCTTGAGACTCTGGATGCTATTGGACAGGTTCGTCTTGAGACTCTGGATGCTATTGGACAGGTTCGTGTTGAGGCTCTGGATGCTATTGGACAGGTTTGTCTTGAGGCTCTGGATGCTATTGGACAGGTTTGTCTTGAGGCTCTGGATGCTATTGGACAGGTTTGTCTTGAGACTCTGGATGCTATTGGACAGGTTCGTCTTGAGACTCTGGATGCTATTGGACAGGTTCGTCTTGAGGCTCTGGATGCTATTGGACAGGTTTGTCTTGAGGCTCTGGATGCTATTGGACAGGTTCGTCTTGAGGCTCTGGATGCTATTGGACAGGTTCGTTTTGAGGCTCTGGATGCTATTGGACAGGTTCGTCTTGAGGCTCTGGATGCTATTGGACAGGTTTGTCTTGAGACTCTGGATGCTATTGGACAGGTTTGTCTTGAGGCTCTGGATGCTATTGGACAGGTTTGTCTTGAGTCTCTGGATGCTATTGGACAGGTTTGTCTTGAGTCTCTGGATGCTATTGGACAGGTTTGTCTTGAGGCTCTGGATGCTATTGGACAGGTTCGTCTTGAGACTCTGGATGCTATTGGACAGGTTTGTCTTGAGGCTCTGGATGCTATTGGACAGGTTTGTCTTGAGACTCTGGATGCTATTGGACAGGTTCGCCGTGAGGCTCTGGATGCTATTGGACAGGTTCGTCTTGAGGCTCTGGATGCTATTGGACAGGTTCGTGTTGAGGCTCTGGATGCTATTGGACAGGTTCGTCTTGAGGCTCTGGATGCTATTGGACAGGTTTGTCTTGAGGCTCTGGATGCTATTGGACAGGTTTGTCTTGAGACTCTGGATGCTATGGGACAGGTTCGTGTTGAGGCTCTGGATGCTATTGGACAGGTTTGTCTTGAGGCTCTGGATGCTATTGGACAGGCTCGTCTTGAGGCTCTGGATGCTATTGGACAGGCTCGTCTTGAGGCTCTGGATGCTATTGGACAGGTTCGTCTTGAGGCTCTAGATGCTATTGGACAGGTTTGTCTTGAGGCTCTAGATGCTATTGGACAGGTTCGTCTTGAGGCTCTAGATGCTATTGGACAGGTTCGTCTTGAGTCTCTAGATGCTATTGGACAGACTCATCTTGCTCTTTAGAAGCCAAAAACCAGAAGCCTTTTGATGTGAAAGAGAAGACAGCTCTTGGCTAAGAAGAGAGAGAAAAAGGCTGATTTTAACTTAATAGTGGGTCCTGTATATTTTATTTGGATTTCCCTCAGCACTTCTGGTATGTTTTTGAAGTTTGGCTGACTCTGAGATAGGAGAATCTTCACATATCTTTCCTGAACATCCCCTCTTCCCTCATCAATACACAGAATGGCTTGGCATCATTGTAGACCTCTAAATTAATGTAGACTGCTACTGCTATTCAGAGACTTTAGTTGATCTAAATTCTAGTTAAAAAATGATTATGACCATAGTAATGATCATGATAATAATGAACTCATCAATTATTGGGAAATCCAACACCAAAACCTTTCTACTGACTACACACTGCTTGCTGGGCTCATCAGTGCCCTCTCCCTCCCCCTAGTGGTTAGATAGAAAAACGAACAATGTTGTGAGGTTGTGATTTCCATGATATGAACTGAGTCAGCTGAGGGTTTCAATGAGCCAGTGATGAGTTGGAGAAGAGGAGAAGAGGAGAGCTGCAGATAGCCTATTCAGTATTTATATCACACTATGCATGTGAGGATATGAACCATGGAGGGAGAGTGATCAAATGACAATATTAATGTCCAGGGATAATACCTCTCTGTCTCTGTCTCTCTCTCTGTCTCTCGCTCTCTCTCTCTCTCTCTCTGTCTCTGTCTCTCTCACTCTCTCTCTTTCTCTCTCTTTGTCTCTGTCTCTCTCGCTCTCACACTCACTCTCTCTCTCGCTCTGTCCCTCTCTATCTCTCTCTCGCTCTCTCTTTTCTCTCTCTATCTCTCTCTCTCGCTCTCTCTATCTCTCTCTCTCTTTTCTCTCTCTCTCTCTCTCCAGTCTACCTCCTCCTGGGCCTGGTCGTGATGCTGGTGGTCCTGGAGACACTCTGTGAGCTGCAGCAACTGAAGACCCTGAGGAAGATGTTCTATCTGAAGAAGGAGAAACCACAGGACCGCTTGGCTATACTGGAGCACGACCATCTGTCCTTCACCTCAGTGTCCCACCGGAACAACTCCTCCTCGCTCAGGGAGGACAAGAACGTGCCCTTCGTTAGTGTCCCCGAGCTGGCCTCGCCCGGTGGGGACGACCCCATGATCGGCTAGAAAGGGGGTTTGGATAGTTAAAATGTTGGGGTGAAACTAGGGAAGGACAAGGAGAGTAGAAGTGTAGTGAGGGGGGAGGGATGGTGAAACTAGGAAAGGACAAGGAGAGTAGAAGTGTAGTGAGGGGGGAGGGATGGTGAAACTAGGGAAGGACAAGGAGAGTATAAGTGTAGTGAGGGGGGAGGGATGGTGAAACTAGGGAAGGACAAGGAGAGTAGAAGTGTAGTGAGGGGGGAGGGATGGTGAAACTAGGGAAGGACAAGGAGAGTAGAAGTGTAGTGAGGGGGGAGGGATGGTGAAACTAGGGAAGGACAAGGAGAGTAGAAGTGTAGTGAGGGGGGAGGGATGGTGAAACTAAGGAAGGACAAGGAGAGTAGAAGTGTAGTGAGGGGGAGGGATGGTGAAACTAGGGAAGGACAAGGAGAGTAGAAGTGTAGTGAGGGGGAGGGATGGTGAAACTAAGGAAGGACAAGGAGAGTAGAAGTGTAGTGAGGGGGGAGGGATGGTGAAACTAGGGAAGGACAAGGAGAGTAGAAGTGTAGTGAGGGGGGAGGGATGGTGAAACTAAGGAAGGACAAGGAGAGTAGAAGTGTAGTGAGGGGGGAGGGATGGTGAAACTAGGGAAGGACAAGGAGAGTATAAGTGTAGTGAGGGGGAGGGATGGTGAAACTAGGGAAGGACAAGGAGAGTAGAAGTGTAGTGAGGGGGAGGGATGGTGAAACTAGGGAAGGACAAGGAGAGTATAAGTGTAGTGAGGGGGGAGGGATGGTGAAACTAGGGAAGGACAAGGAGAGTAGAAGTGTAGTGAGGGGGGAGGGATGGTGAAACTAGGGAAGGACAAGGAGAGTAGAAGTGTAGTGAGGGGGGAGGGATGGTGAAACTAAGGAAGGACAAGGAGAGTAGAAGTGTAGTGAGGGGGGAGGGATGGTGAAACTAGGGAAGGACAAGGAGAGTAGAAGTGTAGTGAGGGGGGAGGGATGGTGAAACTAGGGAAGGACAAGGAGAGTAGAAGTGTAGTGAGGGGGGAGGGATGGTGAAACTAGGGAAGGACAAGGAGAGTAGAAGTGTAGTGAGGGGGGAGGGATGGTGAAACTAAGGAAGGGCAAGGAGAGTAGAAGTGTAGTGAGGGGGAGGGATGGTGAAACTAGGAAAGGACAAGGAGAGTAGAAGTGTAGTGAGGGGGAGGGATGGTGAAACTAAGGAAGGACAAGGAGAGTAGAAGTGTAGTGAGGGGGGAGGGATGGTGAAACTAGGAAAGGACAAGGAGAGTAGAAGTGTAGTGAGGGGGGAGGGATGGTGAAACTAGGGAAGGACAAGGAGAGTAAAAGTGTAGTGAGGGGGGAGGGATGGTGAAACTAAGGAAGGACAAGGAGAGTAGAAGTGTAGTGAGGGGGGAGGGATGGTGAAACTAGGGAAGGACAAGGAGAGTAGAAGTGTAGTGAGGGGGGAGGGATGGTGAAACTAAGGAAGGACAAGGAGAGTAGAAGTGTAGTGAGGGGGGAGGGATGGTGAAACTAGGGAAGGACAAGGAGAGTAGAAGTGTAGTGAGGGGGAGGGATGGTGAAACTAGGGAAGGACAAGGAGAGTAGAAGTGTAGTGAGGGGGGAGGGATGGTGAAACTAGGGAAGGACAAGGGGAGTAGAAGTGTAGTGAGGGGGGAGGGATGGTGAAACTAAGGAAGGACAAGGAGAGTATAAGTGTAGTGAGGGGGAGGGATGGTGAAACTAAGGTTGCATCCCAGTTCTCTATCCTTCTTCTGAAGTGTGCACTTGATCACTGCATTTGTCGTTATACCCCGATGAAGACAGCTTGTCTGTGGAAACGTTGGTTATTAGGTGATTAAATGGTTGCATCTGAGCCCCTGGGTGTGCAGCTCTCCTGTTCTTTTCCAAGTGTTCTACTCCCTAAGACAGCACCTCGCCTAAACACGTGTGTGTTTCTATCGCCTCTTGATCACTGCCTACCATCAATTCTCTCTAGGTGAAACTCTCTGTAACATTAGCTGAAAATCTCTAGGCGAAACTCTCCCCAGTCGATGCTAACACCAATTCAATGCTTTTCAATAAGAAGGGTAGAGAATCGGGATGCAGCCTATGAAGGAAGGCGTGGGAACGGGGATACCGGGGACTCATAGGAGAGTAGAAGGGTATTTCAGAGAACTTCAGAACTTAAGCTTCAGCAAAAGGACACATTTTAAAAACAAAAGCTTGACTTCAAACCACTGTTAGTAATATTGAATACGATAGTATTGTAGCCCTTTATCATCCACGGGGAACTTAACTATCCCGCTCGTATTGACACAAAACATGTAGCCTTCATATGTCTAGTTGATGTGTACGCTGGTTAACTTAACGATAAGGGAAATGTCAGCCTTACTATTGGAGCTTGGCTCATTGCCAGGATCCTTGTTCAGAACAGCCTTGCTATCTATCTACTGTTCTTATATAGACTATATCCATATCTATCATGTGTTATCAACACGCACATAGTGAGTTATGATGCAGTCATAATGCGTTATGAGCACAGTTATAAACACATAGATATGGGCTTGGTAGAAAGTTGCTAGAAAGTCCTACTAACTTGACAATAGCACAGTTGGGAACATTTACTAGGACATCCACCTGGGAAAATGGATTCTAATATCACATTATACTGTTAGCGTCTGTACACATAGTACTGGATGTAGTTCTAAGGTATATTTTACAGGAGTGAACTGAAACACATGTATTCAGGTTAACTGGATCAGGTATACAACCGTAGCACATTTCATCATTGTGAAATGCCCTGAATATGAATTACAGTAAGATGTTTATTTGATGCTAGTTTAAAGTACAAGTTGTGATGTTATTTTGAGGCAGTTAAATGTTTGTTGACTAGTGCTGTACTGTGTGTATTTATCATGTTATTTAGTCTGAAAGAAAGGGACTTACTGTGTCTGTGTGGTTTATTGTATGTTAAAGGGACGGTTAAAAGGGGAACACGAACAAGGCAGTCTGAATCCTTTTACACTGCGAGAAGAAATGATGCTGTATAGAACCATAAAAGGTTCAGTGACTCATCTCATAAGGCCCTCATAAAGCACCTTATTTTTACCAGTGTATTCTCATCAATCATATGACCACAGCAGGTTACTGAACACCTTATGTGAACCACTCAGAAATGGGAAATGACCGGGTTGAACATTTTGGACCAAAAATGATTGGTTCTGGAAAGTACAAAAGTGATATCCTGTACTTCAGATTTAAGTGAAAGGATAAAGAAGAACTGAATTTAGAAGAAGTGATGTTGTTGTTAGAAGACTTGCAGTGTGTGTACAGATATAGGATCTTAATTTGACCAGTATTGTCACAGCAAAATAATCCTGCAGGAACAGGATTTTAACATTTAGTCCATAATGTTGCTTGATTAGTGGTTAGGCTATTAGCTGGCCAAAAGTAGGCTACATGAAAAGTGCAATACTGTTAATATAACTGTGTTAGTGCGGGTTTTTAGTGAATGTATGTAAATCACAAAGCTCATCTGCAACAAAAGAGTGATCAAATTAAGAGCCTACATCTGTAAAGCTTCAGGACTGCTCTGTGACAGACAAGAAACGTCTGATTATTTGATACTGCAAATCACTATTTAAAAACATGACTATAAACTAGTTTTGAACTATTTTAGAAAGAGCTTAGTATTTCTGGGGGATGTTAAGAGTAGTGTTTACAAATGCGTGTTTGTAATTTATGCCAATGATGATTCTAATAAAGGTATTCCGTGAGAGACTCAGAGGAACTTGACTACAGAAAACACTGATTGACTGCAGGCAGACAGGACTGCTTTACAGTACAATGCAGTAGAAACATTTCCCTGGACAACTGTTTAACTGATTTGTAATAGCTACATTATAATGAATTAACTGACATATATTGCCCAAATTAAGATCTACAAATAACAACTAAATTAAGATTTAAGTTAAGATGTACATAAGGGAATATTAATTTATTTGCTTGTACATATTTGTCATGATGTCATCCTGTATTTGAAACTTATTTGTTTGACATACAGGTGAGTACAAGATGACTTGTGGACATACTGGTATTATTATTGTGGACATCCTGGTATTATTATTGTGGACATACTGGTATTAATATTGTGGACATCCTGGTATTAATATTGTGGACATCCTGGTATTATTATTGTGGACATCCTGGTATTATTATTGTGGACATCCTGGTATTATTATTGTGGACATCCTGGTATTATTATTGTGGACATACTGGTATTAATATTGTGGACATCCTGGTATTATTATTGTGGACATCCTGGTATTATTATTGTGGACATACTGGTATTAATATTGTGGACATCCTGGTATTAATATTGTGGACATCCTGGTATTATTATTGTGGACATCCTGGTATTATTATTGTGGACATCCTGGTATTAATATTGTGGACATCCTGGTATTAATATTGTGGACATCCTGGTATTATTATTGTGGACATCCTGGTATTAATATTGTGGACATACTGGTATTATTGTGGACATCCTGGTATTATTATTGTGGACATCCTGGTATTATTATTGTGGACATCCTGGTATTAATATTGTGGACATCCTGGTATTAATATTGTGGACATCTTGGTACTATTACTATGTTGGTCTTATAGTAACTGTAACAGTCCTGGTCAGTGTTACTGTAGGGTGATGGTCTTATAGTAACTGTAACAGTCCTGGTCAGTGTTACTGTAGGGTGATGGTCTTATAGTAACTGTAACAGTCCTGGTCAGTGTTACTGTAGAGTGTTGGTCTTATAGTAACTGTAACAGTCCTGGTCAGTGTTACTGTAAGGTGTTGGTCTTATAGTAACTGTAACAGTCCTGGTCAGTGTTACTGTAGGGTGTTGGTCTTATAGTAACTGTAACAGTCCTGGTCAGTGTTACTGTAGGGTGATGGTCTTATTGTAACTGTAACAGTCCTGGTCAGTGTTACTGTAGGGTGTTGGTCTTATAGTAACTGTAACAGTCCTGGTCAGTGTTACTGTAGGGTGATGGTCTTATAGAAACTGTAACAGTCCTGGTCAGTGTTACTGTAGAGTGTTGGTCTTATAGAAACTGTAACAGTCCTGGTCAGTGTTACTGTAGAGTGCTGGTCTTATAGTAACTGTAACAGTCCTGGTGTTACTGTAGGGTGTTGGTCTTATAGTAACTGTAACAGTCCTGGTCAGTGTTACTGTAGGGTGTTGGTCTTATAGTAACTGTAACAGTCCTGGTCAGTGTTACTGTAGGGTTGGTCTTATAGTAACTGTAACAGTCCTGGTCAGTGTTACTGTAGGGTGTTGGTCTTATAGAAACTGTAACAGTCCTGGTGTTACTGTAGGGTGTTGGTCTTATAGAAACTGTAACAGTCCTGGTCAGTGTTACTGTAGGGTGTTGGTCTTATAGTAACTGTAACAGTCCTGGTGTTACTGTAGGGTGTTGGTCTTATAATAACTGTAACAGTCCTGGTCAGTGTTACTGTAGGGTGTTGGTCTTATAGTAACTGTAACAGTCCTGGTGTTACTGTAGAGTGTTGGTCTTATAGTAACTGTAACAGTCCTGGTGTTACTGTAGGGTGTTGGTCTTATAGAAACTGTAACAGTCCTGGTCAGTGTTACTGTAGGGTGTTGGTCTTATAGAAACTGTAACAGTCCTGGTGTTACTGTAGGGTGTTGGTCTTATAGTAACTGTAACAGTCCTGGTCAGTGTTACTGTAGAGTGTTGGTCTATTTCAGTGGCCTGTGTATCTGTGCAACAACACATTACATATTTATTAGTGTGCTCTGTTTGGTTTGTCATAGAAATAAATGCACATTTAGACTCTTATAATGCAGGATTGGGAATATAATGTTGTGGAACTGTTTGATCGATATGGTTGTGTTTTCCAAACCATTACATGCGCCGTATTGGTCTTATTGCACACAAAATCTGTAAATGTCGGAATATAATATAGAGGAAAACCAGCATGATGTAGAGGAAAACCAGCATAATGTAGAGGTAAACCAGCATAATGTAGAGGAAAACCAGCATGCTCTTGTCTTGACTTCTTTATCGTCAGGCTACGATGATTCATGTGACATAAGGACTACATAATTGAAGGAAACCGTTACGTCACTGAGCTCCACTCTCTGACGTCTACTTATTAAGTCAGATATGTTAGTCAGACAAGACCATTCTATTAAAGAACTACCCTCAGTTAGCCTGGTCTGTTTCTGCATCTTGCATGACAATTCCATGAGGACTTCCATGAAACTCTCTCTCACTCTCACTCTCTCTGTGCTTTTTACAGTCAAACTGTCCTCACGAGAGTGGGAGAGAGGAGGGGAGAGAGAGAGAAAGGGAGAGAGAGATGGGAGGGGGGGGTTGCTGATGATCTGGTGCTTCTGTCCCCAACCAAGGAGGACGTACAGCAGCACCTAGATCTTCTGCACAGATTCTGTCAGACCTGGGCCCTGACAGTAAATCTCAGTAAGAAAAAAAAAGAATACAAATTCCATCTAGACAATGTTGCCCTAGAGCAAAAAACGATTCATACCTCGGCCTAAACATCAGCGCCACAGGTAACTTCCACAAAGCTCTGAACGAACTGAGAGACAAGGCAAGAAGGGCATTCTATGCCATCAAAAGGAACATAAAATTCAACATACCAATTAGGATCTGGCTAAAAATACTTGAATCAGTTATAATACACACTGCCCTTTATGGTTGTGAGGTCTGGTGTCTGATCACCAACCAAGAATTCACAAAATGGGACAAACACCAAATTGAGACTCTGCATGCAGAATTCTGTAAAGATATAATCAGTGTATAACGTAAAACACAAAATAATGCATGCAGAGCAGAATTAGGCTGATACCCGCTAACTTTCGAAATCCAGAAATTAGCCGTTAAATTCTACAACCAAGGAAGCGATTCCCAAACTTTACATAACAAAGCCATCACCTACAGAGAGATGAACCTGGAGAAGAGTCCCCTGAGCAAGCTGGTCCTGGGGCTCGATTCACAAACACAAACAGACCCCACAGAGCCCCAGGACAGCAACACAATTAGACCCAACCAAATCAAATTTTAAAAAAAGATAATTACTTGACACATTGGAAAGACTTTACCAACAAACTGAGCAAACTAGAATGCTATTTGGCCCTAAACAGAGAGTACACAGTGGCAGAATACCTGACCACTGTGACTGACCCAAAAATAAGGAATGTACAGACTCAGTGAGCATAACCTTGCTATTGAGAAAGGCCGTCGAAGGCAGACCTGGCTCTCAAGAAAAGACAGGCTATGTGCACACTGCCCACAAAATGAGGTGGAAACTGAGCTGCACTTCCTAACCTCCTGCCAAATGTATGACCATATTGGAGACACATATTTCCCTCAGATTACACAGACCCACAAAGAATTTGAAAACAAATCCAATTTTGATAAACTCCCATATCTATTAGATGAAATACCACAGTGTGCCATCACAACATTATGATGTGTGACCTGTTGCACAAGAAAAGGGCAACCAGTGAAGAACAAACACCATTGTAAATACAACCTATATTTATGTTTATTTATTTTCCGTTTTGTACTTTAACTATTTGCACATCATTACAACACTGTATAAAGACATAATATGACATTTGAAATGTCTTTATTATTTTGTAACTTTTGTGAGTGTAATGTTTACTGTTCATTTTTTGTCTATTTCACTTGCTTATGTTACCCATGCCAATAAAGCCATTAAATTGAAATTGAATTGAGAGCGCGAGAGAGAGAGAGAAAGGGGGGAGAGAGAAATGGAAAGAGAGAGGGAGAGAGAGAGAGAGGGGGGAGAGAGAGGGGGGAAAGAGAGAGGGAGAGAGATAAAGGGGGAGAGAGAGAGGGAGAGAGGGGGGGGGTAAAAAGCGCAGGAGGAGGGTAGATTAGAGGAGGGAAAGGACCATTATAATCGTTGAGTTGCAATGCAGTGCAGCTGTGAGAAGTTCAAACCTGGTCAAGAACAGAAATACTAAGAGCCAGTAAAGCTATAGAAATGGGTATGTTCCTGCATGAATCAGAGAGGCTAACATTGAGAGAGACATGTGGTATGAGGAAAGAGAGGAGAAGAAAAATCAGATGGGCAGATGGTAACGAAGGTGCTTTGATCTTCCACAGCCTTGAAGTAATGGTGGTCTCTTTTAACAAGGAAGAAATAAAATGGCTAGGACACTTTGAATCTTCTCTATTTGATGTCATTCTTCTCATGCTTCTCATCAGGGTGGGAGAAATAAAGATGGGCGGCTACAGATATCTTAGACAGCCTTTGTCTCAGTCTGTGTGAAGAGCACTAATCAAAGACTTGGGATGAACAGGAGGGAATGAAAGAGTCTTTGATTAAAGACAGTCCTGACCTCTGACCCCTGAATCATGATGAAGAGACACACTGACGAAAACATGAGAGGTGGTGATTTACACATCAGACTGAAAGGTGGACTGTGTGTGTGTGTGTGTGTGTGTGTGTGTGTGTGTGTGTGTGTGTGTGTGTGTGTGTGTGTCTGTGTCTGTGTCTGTGTGTGTGCGTCTGTGTGTGTGTGTGTGTGTGTATGTATGTGTGTCATAGCTGTGAGTGAGGCCATTGAACAAGATGTTGTCCACAGTTTAAGAGAAACTGGAAGAAGGGAGTTTTAACACCTGTTTACATTACTGTTCTTCTCTCACTGTCACTCCCTTTCTCCTCACCATATCTCTCCAGTTCATCCTTCCTTCAATCACTGTATCAGCTTACTTTGAATTTGTAAGCCTATAACAGCAACAAGCACAACACTGTGATTGGTCTGTCACAGCGCTAGGCTACAGGAAATACAGTGACTGATTGGTCTGTCACAGCGCTAGGCTACAGGATATACAGTGACTGATTGGTCTGTCACAGCGCTAGGCTACAGGATATACAGTGACTGATTGGTCTGTCACAGCGCAAGGCTACAGGATATACAGTGACTGATTGGTTGGTCTGTCACAGCGCTAGGCTACAGGATATACAGTGACTGATTGGTTGGTCTGTCACAGCGCTAGGCTACAGGATATACAGTGACTAATTGGTTGGTCTGTCACAGCGCTAGGCTACAGGATATACAGTGACTGATTGGTCTGTCACAGTGCTAGGCTACAGGATATACAGTGACTGATTGGTCTGTCACAGCGCAAGGCTACAGGATATACAGTGACTGATTGGTTGGTCTGTCACAGCGCTAGGCTACAGGATATACAGTGACTAATTGGTTGGTCTGTCACAGCGCTAGGCTACAGGATATACAGTGACTGATTGGTCTGTCACAGCGCTAGGCTACAGGATATACAGTGACTGATTGGTCTGTCACAGTGCTAGGCTATAGGATATACAGTGACTGATTGGTCTGTCACAGCGCTAGGCTACAGGATATACAGTGACTGATTGGTCTGTCACAGCGCTAGGCTACAGGAAATACAGTGACTGATTGGTCTGTCACAGCGCTAGGCTACAGGATATACAGTAACTGATTGGTTGGTCTGTCACAGCGCTAGGCTACAGGATATACAGTGACTGATTGGTCTGTCACAGCGCTAGGCTACAGGAAATACAGTGACTGATTGGTCTGTCACAGCGCTAGGCTACAGGATATACAGTGACTGATTGGTCTGTCACAGCGCTAGGCTACAGGATATACAGTGACTGATTGGTTGGTCTGTCACAGTGCTAGGCTACAGGATATACAGTGACTGATTGGTCTGTCACAGCGCTAGGCTACAGGATATACAGTGACTGATTGGTCTGTCACAGCGCTAGGCTACAGGATATACAGTGACTGATTGGTCTGTCACAGCGCTAGGCTACAGGATATACAGTGACTGATTGGTCTGTCACAGCGCTAGGCTACAGGATATACAGTGACTGATTGGTCTGTCACAGCGCTAGGCTACAGGATATACAGTGACTGATTGGTCTGTCACAGCGCAAGGCTACAGGATATACAGTGACTGATTGGTTGGTCTGTCACAGCGCTAGGCTACAGGATATACAGTGACTGATTGGTTGGTCTGTCACAGCGCTAGGCTACAGGATATACAGTGACTAATTGGTTGGTCTGTCACAGCGCTAGGCTACAGGATATACAGTGACTGATTGGTCTGTCACAGCGCTAGGCTACAGGATATACAGTGACTGATTGGTCTGTCACAGCGCAAGGCTACAGGATATACAGTGACTGATTGGTTGGTCTGTCACAGCGCTAGGCTACAGGATATACAGTGACTAATTGGTTGGTCTGTCACAGCGCTAGGCTACAGGATATACAGTGACTGATTGGTCTGTCACAGCGCTAGGCTACAGGATATACAGTGACTGATTGGTCTGTCACAGTGCTAGGCTATAGGATATACAGTGACTGATTGGTCTGTCACAGCGCTAGGCTACAGGATATACAGTGACTGATTGGTCTGTCACAGCGCTAGGCTACAGGAAATACAGTGACTGATTGGTCTGTCACAGCGCTAGGCTACAGGATATACAGTAACTGATTGGTTGGTCTGTCACAGCGCTAGGCTACAGGATATACAGTGACTGATTGGTCTGTCACAGCGCTAGGCTACAGGAAATACAGTGACTGATTGGTCTGTCACAGCGCTAGGCTACAGGATATACAGTGACTGATTGGTCTGTCACAGCGCTAGGCTACAGGATATACAGTGACTGATTGGTTGGTCTGTCACAGTGCTAGGCTACAGGATATACAGTGACTGATTGGTCTGTCACAGCGCTAGGCTACAGGATATACAGTGACTGATTGGTCTGTCACAGCGCTAGGCTACAGGATATACAGTGACTGATTGGTCTGTCACAGCGCTAGGCTACAGGATATACAGTGACTGATTGGTCTGTCACAGCGCTAGGCTACAGGATATACAGTGACTGATTGGTCTGTCACAGCGCTAGGCTACAGGATATACAGTGACTGATTGGTCTGTCACAGCGCTAGGCTACAGGATATACAGTGACTGATTGGTCTGTCACAGCGCTAGGCTACAGGATATACAGTGCATTCGGAAAAGTATTCAGACTCCTTTTCCTTTTTCCATATTTTGTTACGTTACAGCCTTATTATAAAATTGATTAAATAGCTTTTTCCCCCTCATCAATCTACATACAATACATTACTTACATAAGTATTCAGACTCTTTGCTATGAGACCCTTTGCTCTTAGCTCAGGTCCATCCTATTTCCATTGATCATCCTTGAGATGTTTCTACAACTTGATTGAAGTACACCTGTGGTAAATTCAATTGATTGGGCATGATTTGGAAAGGCACACACCTGTCTATATAAGGTCCCACAGTTGACAGTACATGTCAGAGCAAAAACCAAGCCATGAGGTTGAAGGAATTGTCCGTAGAGCTCCGAGTCAGGATTGTGTCGAGGCACAGATCTGGGGAAGGGTACCAAAAAATGTCTGCAGCATTGAAGGTCCTCAAGAACACAGTGGCCCACATCATTCTTAAATGGATGAAGTTTGGAACCACCAAGACTCTTCCAAGAGCTGGGCGCCCTGTGAAACTGAGCAATCGGGGGATAAGGGCCTTGGTCCGGGTGGTGCCCCAGCACCCGATGGTCACTCTGACAGAGCTCTAGAGTTCCTCTGTGGAGATGGGAGAACCTTCCAGAAAGACAACCATCTCTGCAGCACTCCACCAATCAGGCCTTTATGGTAGAGTGGCCAGATGGAAGCCACTCCTCAGTAAAAGGCATGACAGCCTGCTTGAAGTTTGCCAAAAGGCACCTAAAGACTCAGACCATGAGAAACAAGATTCTCTGGTCTGATGAAACCAAGATTGAAGTTTCTGGCCTGAGTGCCAAGTGTCACATCTGGAGGAAACCTGGCACCATCCCTATGGTGAACCTGCTCCAGAGCGCTCAGAACTTCAGACTGGGGTGAAGGTTCGCCTTCCAACAGGACAACCACCCTAAGCACACAGCCAAGACAACGCAGGAGTGGCTTCGGGACAAGTCTCTGAATGTCCTGAGTGGCCCAGCCAGAGCCTGGACTTGAACCCGATCTAACATCTCTAAAGAGATGTGAAAATAGCTGTGCAGCGACGCTCCCTATCCAACCTGACAGAGCTGGAGAGGATCTGCAGATAAGAATGGGAGAAACTCCCCAAATACAGGTGTGCCAAGCTTGTAGCATCATAACCAAGAAGACTCAAGACTGCCAAAGGTGCTTCAACAAAGTACTGAGTAAAGGGTCTGAATACTTGTAAATGTATTTTTTTAATATTTTTTTATTTTTAATACATTTGCAAGAATTTGTAAAAACGTGTTTTTGCTTCATCATTATGGGGTATCGTGTGTAGATTGATGATATTTTTTTTTAATCAATTTTAGAATAAGGCTGTATTGTAACAAAATGTGGAAAAAGTCAAGGGGTCTGAATACTTTCCGAATGCACTGTAACTGTCTCTGATGTGCCAGTGCCTCTCATTTCAAATCGACTCATCTGACCGACACCATGAACATTATCAAGCATAAATAGCTTCATAATTACAGGGAATGTGGAATGGAGTTTACGTGTTACTTTTCTCTGGGGGTTGTGAAGAGAGGGAACCACATCTTTACTCCAACAACAACACTGCTACTGTCAAAACTCCTCTAAGTCCTCTGGGAAAAGTTTGTTTATTCATAAAATAGCTTAGCCCTGTCTGAAACCAATCCTCCTAAAAGAGACACTGCCCTGTTGCTCAACGCAATCATGTGAATAAAAAATAAAGCTCTTCACCCTGCTGTTCAGAATCAGAATAGAAAATATACATGTTTTTGTTATAATTTAGGTTAGAAAACAGAAAATGGAAAAGTACCTAAGTGCAGTAACCATCTCCCATTTACCTCAACCATCACATCACAGTGGTACAGTAGCCTACAGGCGAGTGCAGTACATCATGTTTAACTGAGAAGATCCTCTCCCTGGCCCTCAAAATCCACCGGTTACATAAACTTCAAAGATAATTCGTAAAAATCCAAAAAACTTCACAGATCTTCATTGTTAAGGGTTTAAACACTGTTTCCCATGCTTGTTCAATGAACCACAAACAATTAATGAACATGCACCTGTGGAACGGTCGTTAAGACACTAACAGCTTACAGATGGTGGGCAGTTAAGGTCACTTAGGACACTAAAGAGGCCTTTATACTGACTCTGAAAAAACACCAAAAGAAAGATGCCCAGGTTCCCTGCTCATCTGCGTGAACGTGCCTTAGGCATGCTGCAAGGAGGAATGAGGACTGCAGATGTGGCCAGGGCAATACATTGCAATGTCTGTACTGTGAGACGCCTAAGACAGCGCTACAGGGAGACAGGACGGACAAGATTGGTATGTTGGGTTTACCTCAACTTCTGTCTGCAATTGCCTTAATAAATGAATGATTGATTTACTTAAAGATATTGTCTGAATGCTAATTTCACCAATATGCAAATGATTGACAAGGAACAAGGAACGAACCCCAATAGGTACATCCGAACAACACACCTGCAGGACAGGTACAGGATGGCAACAACAACTGCCCAAGTTACACCAGGAACGCACAATCCCTCCATCAGTGCTCAGACTGTCCGCAATAGGCTGAGAGAGGCTGGACTGAGGGCTTGTAGGCCTGTTGTAAAGCAGGTCCTCACCAGACATCACCAGCAACAACATCGCCTATGGGCACAAACCCACCGTCGCTGGACCAGACAGGACTGGCAAAAAGTGCTCTTCACTGACGAGTCGCAGTTTTGTCTCACCAGGGGTGATGGTCGGATTCGCGTTTATCGTCGAAGGAATGAGCGTTACACCGAGGCTTGTACTCTGGAGCCGGATCGATTTGGAGGTGCAGGGTCCGTCATGGTCTGGGGCGGTGTGTCACAGTATCATCGGACTGAGCTTGTTGTCATTGCAGGCAATCTAAACACTGTGCATTACAGGGAAGACATCCTCCTCCCTCATGTGGTACCCTTCCTGCAGGCTCATTCTGACATGACCCTCCAGCATGACAATACCACCAGCCATACTGCTCATTCTGAGCGTGATTTCCTGCAAGACAGGAATGTCAGTGTTCTGCCATGACCAGCGAAGAGCGTCTGGGACCTGTTGAATCGGAGGGTGAGGGCTAGGGCCATTCCCCCCAGAAATGTCAGGGAACTTGCAGGTGCCTTGGTGGAAGAGTGGGGTAACATCTCAAAGCAAGAACTGGCAAATCTGGTGCTGTCCATGAGGAGTAGATGCACTGCAGTACTTAATGCAGCTGGTGGCCACACCAGATACTGACTGTTACTTTTGATTTTGACCCCCCCTCCACTTTGTTCAGGGACACATTATTCCATTTCTGTTAGTCACATGTCTGTGGAACTTGTTCAGTTTATGTCTCAGTTGTTGAATCTTGTTATGTTCTTACAAATATTTACACATGTTAAGTTTGCAGAAAACAAACGCAGTTGACAGTGAGAGGACTTATTTTTTTCTGAGTTTATGTGCACATGAAACCAAGTTACACTCCACAATCAAAACCACAAGGTGTGTGTGTGTGTGTGTGTGTGTGTGTGTGTGTGTGTGTGTGTGTGTGTGTGTGTGTGTGTGTGTGTGTGTGTGTGTGTGTGTGTGTGTGAGTGTGAGAGAGAGAGAGAGAGAGAGAGAGAAAGCAGAAATATACTTAATATTTCATCATTAACATTTCCATTTGATCTCTCTCCCTCCATCATATCCTCACATACAGGTATATTGGACTGAACAGCAGGCTAGATGACCAAACCCAGCGTCCCAAATGGCACCCTATTCCCTTTATAGGACTTCTGACCAGGGCCCAGTCTGGTACAAAGTAGTGCACGATACAGGAAATAGGGGGCCATCTGGGATGCAGCCTTCTGCCTCTATCCTGCCACTGGAATATGCATTATATTGGTTCAGAGACATTAAACGAAAGGGAATTATAATGATGCATGTTATTTGCCCCAATATCTAGATGCACTGGGGGGCAGTCCCTATAGTAATAGATGGTTGATGCTTGTGGTTGCCTTTATGTACAGTATTCTGCATCTCTCATAGACAGTAAGAGTGCAACGGAGAGACCAGATCGTGCTGATATCAAACCAGTGGGACTAATTTCTGTGTCTTTGTGGCTAGACATATCTGTATTCATCCACAAACATGTAGACATATCTGTATTCATCCACAAACATATAGACATGTCTGTATTCATCCACAAACATATAGACATGTCTGTTGTCATCCACAAACATGTAGACATATCTGTATTCATCCACAAACATACAGACATATCTGTGTTCATCCACAAACATATAGACATGTCTGTTGTCATCCATCCACATACATATAGACATGTCTGTATTCATCCATTCATGTACATATAAACATGTCTGTATCATCCATCCACATACATATAGACATGTCTGTATCATCCACATACATATAGACATGTCTGTATCATCCATCCACATACATATAGACATGTCTGTATCATCCACATACATATAGACATGTCTGTATCATCCATCCACATACATATAGACATGTCTGTATCATCCATCCACATACATATAGACATGTCTGTATCATCCATCCACATACATATAGACATGTCTGTATCATCCATCCACATACATATAAACATGTCTGTATCATCCACATACATATAGACATGTCTGTATCATCCACATACATATAGACATGTCTGTATCATCCATCCACATACATATAGACATGTCTGTATCATCCATCCACATACATATAGACATGTCTGTATCGTCCACATACATATAGACATGTCTGTATCATCCATCCACATACATATAGACATGTCTGTATCATCCATCCACATACATATAGACATGTCTGTATCATCCACATACATATAGACATGTCTGTATCATCCATCCACATACATATAAACATGTCTGTATCATCCATCCACATACATATAAACATGTCTGTATCATCCATCCACATACATATAGACATGTCTGTATCATCCATCCACATACATATAAACATGTCTGTATCATCCATCCACATACATATAAACATGTCTGTATCATCCATCCACATACATATAGACATGTCTGTATCATCCATCCACATACATATAGACATGTCTATATCATCCATCCACATATAACCACGAGATCCTTTCAAATACCTACATTAGCATACAACATAGAACTAAGCCATTTGTATGGTATTTATATATTGTAACTGGTATTCTGTTGTGGATATTGGACCGTAGCCTGTGTCTCTGACATCATCAAGCCATTAGCTACACACTCCGTGTCATAACAGCTGTAGCAGTGGAGATGTTACACGCGTGTGTTGGAGGGACCAATAAATGAAGCCTGTGGGAATACCACTAGAAAGACAGAGTGTATCATCGTCTGTGTCTCTCTGAGACCACCGGCTGCTGGTCCCACACCCCACATCGCCTGGCTGGCCACTGTGGTGGGGTCGGAAGCCAGTTGGAGAGGGGGCTTGTATGTGCCTGAGGTCCCTCTGGAGGATACACACGCGAGCGCACGTGCACCCACACAAACAGTCACCTACCCCATAGTTCTGTTCTCTGGTGGCAGTGCAGAGCTATTTTCATCCTGACAGAGACATGGGGTACTGTGGGACTTTCACTGGAGGAGAACATTTTAGGAGGCCTCAAGCACAATCATCATCACCTATTAACCATTAACTGTGAAGGGACTGGAAACTTTTAAGAGACTGTTCCCATTTACAGTTTCATAGGGATAGTTGTATTTCTGGAATCAGGAATGAATACATGAGGTGGTATTGCACTTTTCTTGGGCATGTTACCGTGTACTGTAACCTATAGCCTAATGTGTTGAGATCATTTGGTTGTTTAAGTGTTACAGTATGCCTCTGAGGTTTGAAAAGAGCTTATGCAGAAGTACAGTGTCTGTTGTGATGACTTGGGCAGTTAAATCACACACATACAGTAACCTAAACAAACTGAACTTACACACTGAACCTACAGTAAACATAATGAACCTACAGTAAACACACTGAACCTACAGTAAGCACAATAAACCTACAGTACACACACTGAACCTACAGTAAACACACTGAACCTACAGTAAACACAATGAACCTACAGTAAACACACTGAACCTACAATAAACACAATGAACCTACAGTAAACACACTGAACCTACAGTAAACACAATGAACCTACAGTAAACACACTGAACCTACAGTAAACACAATGAACTTACAGTAAACACACTGAACCTACAGTAAACACACTGAACCTACAGTAAACACAATGAACCTACAGTAAACACAATGAACCTACAGTAAACACACTGAACTTACAGTACATACACTGAACCTACAGTAAACACACTGAACCTACAGTACACACACTGAACCTACAGTAAACACACTGAACCTACACTAAACACACTGAACTTACAGTAAACACAACAAAACTACAGTAAACACAATGAACCTACAGTAAACTGTATACTTCGTCAACCATTTTGAAAAGAAGGTTGATGACATCCGATCCTCGTTTGCTAAGTCAAACGACACCGCTGGTCCTGCTCACACTGCCCTACCCTGTGCTTTGACCTCTTTCTCCCCTCTCTCTCCAGATGAAATCTCGTGTCTTGTGACGGCCGGCCGCCCAACAACCTGCCCACTTGACCCTATCCCCTCCTCTCTTCTCCAGACCATTTCCGGAGACCTTCTCCCCTACCTCACCTCGCTCATCAACTCATCCTTGACCGCTGGCTACGTCCCTTCCGTCTTCAAGAGAGTGAGAGTTGCACCCCAACTGAAAAAACCTACACTCGATCCCTCCGATGTCAACAACTACAGACCAGTATCCCTTCTTTCTTTTCTCTCCAAAACTCTTGAACGTGCCGTCCTTGGCCAGCTCTCCTGCTATCTCTCTCAGAATGACCTTCTTGATCCTAATCAGTCAGGTTTCAAGACTGGGCATTCAACTGAGACTGCTCTTCTCTGTGTCACGGAGGCTCTCCGCACTGCTAAAGCTAACTCTCTCTCCTCTGCTCTCATCCTCCTAGACCTATCTGCTGCCTTTGATACTGTGAACCATCAGATCCTCCTCTCCACCCTCTCCGAGCTGGGCATCTCCGGCGCGGCCCACGCTTGGATTGCGTCCTACCTGACAGGTCGCTCCTACCAGGTGGCGTGGCGAGAATCTGTCTCCGCACCACGTGCTCTCACCACTGGTGTCCCCCAGGGCTCTGTTCTAGGCCCTCTCCTATTCTCACTATACACCAAGTCACTTGGCTCTGTCATATCCTCACATGGTCTCTCCTATCATGGCTATGCAGACGACACACAATTAATCTTCTCCTTTCCCCCTTCTGATAACCAGGTGGCGAATCGCATCTCTACATGTCTGGCAGACATATCAGTGTGGATGACGGATCACCACCTCAAGCTGAACCTCGGCAAGACGGAGCTGCTCTTCCTCCCGGGGAAGGACTGCCCGTTCCATGATCTCACCATCACGGTTGACAACTCCCTTGTGTCCTCCTCCCAGAGTGCTAAGAACCTTGGCGTGACCCTGGACAACACCCTGTCGTTCTCCACTAACTTCAAGGAGGTGACCCGATCCTGTAGGTTCATGCTCTACAACATTCGCAGAGTACGACCCTGCCTCACACAGGAAGCGGCGCAGGTCCTAGTCCAGGCACTTGTCATCTCCCGTCTGGATTACTGCAACTCACTGTTGGCTGGGCTCCCTGCCTGTGCCATTAAACCCCTACAACTCATCCAGAACGCCGCAGCCCGTCTGGTGTTCAACCTTCCCAAGTTCTCTCACGTCACCCCGCTCCTCCGCTCTCTCCACTGGCTTCCAGTTGAAGCTCGCATCCGCTACAAGTCCATGGTGCTTGCCTACGGAGCTGTGAGGGGAACGGCACCTCCGTACCTTCAGGCTCTGATCAGGCCCTACACCCAAACAAGGGCACTGCGTTCATCCACCTCTGGCCTGCTCGCCTCCCTACCTCTGAGGAAGCACAGATCCCGCTCAGCCCAGTCAAAACTGTTCGCTGCTCTGGCACCCCAATGGTGGAACAAGCTCCCTCACGACGCCAGGACAGCGGAGTCAATCACCACCTTCCGGAGACACCTGAAACCCCAAGTCTTTAATTAATAATGGGATAAGATAAAGTAATCCTTCTAACCCCCCCCCCCTAAAAGATTTAGATGCACTATTGTAAAGTGGTTATTCCACTGGATATCATAAGGTGAATGCACCAATTTGTAAGTCACTCTGGATAAGAGCGTCTGCTAAATGACTTAAATGTAAATGTAAATGTAAACACACTGAACCTACAGTAAACACAATGGACCTACAGTAAACACACTGAACCTACAGTAAACACAATGAACCTACAGTAAACACACTGAACCTACAGTAAACACACTGAACCTACAGTAAACACACTGAACTTACAGTAAACACAATGAACCTACAGTACACACACTGAACCTACTGTACACACAATGAACCTACAGTAAACACACGGAACCTACAGTAAACACAATGAATCTACAGTGATAACACTGAATCTACAGTAAACACACTGAACCTACAGTACACACACTGAACCTACAGTAAACACAATGAACCTACAGTACACACACTGAACCTACAGTAAACACACTGAACCTACAGTAAACACACTGAACCTACAGTAAACACAATGAACCTACAGTAAACACACTGAACCTACAGTAAGCACAAGAACCTACAGTAAACACACTGAACCTACAGTAAACACAATGAACCTACAGTAAACACAATGAACCTACAGTAAACACACTGAACCTACAGTAAACACACTGACCTTACAGTAAACACCACAAAATTACAGAAAACACAATGAACCTACAGTAAACACACTGAACTTACAGTAAACACAACGAAACTACAGTAAACACAATGAACCAACAGTAAACACACGGAACCTACAGTAAACACAATGGACCTACAGTAAACACGCTGAACCTACAGTAAGCACAATGAACCTACAGTAAACACACTGAACCTACAGTAAACACACTGAACCTACAGTAAACACACTGAACTTACAGTAAACACAATGAACCTACAGTACACACACTGAACCTACTGTACACACAATGAACCTACAGTAAACACACTGAACCTACAGTACACACACGGAACCTACAGTAAACACAATGAATCTACAGTAATAACACTGAATCTACAGTAAACACACTGAACCTACAGTACACACACTGAACCTACAGTACACACGGAACCTACAGTAAGCACACTGAACCTACAGTAAACACACTGAACCTACAGTAAACACACTGAACCTACAGTAAACACAATGAACCTACAGTAAACACAATGAACCTACAGTAAACACACTGAACCTACAGTAAACACACTGAACTTACAGTAAACACCACAAAATTACAGAAAACACAATGAACCTACAGTAAACACACTGAACTTACAGTAAACACATTGAACCTACAGTAAACACAATGGTCCTACAGTAAACACACTGAACCTACAGTAAGCACAATGAACCTACAGTACACACACTGAACCTACAGTAAACACACTGAACCTACAGTAAGCACAATGAACCTACAGTAAACACAATGAACCTACAGTAAACTCACTGAACCTACAGTAAACACAATGGACCTACAGTAAACACAATGGACCTACAGTAAACACACTGAACCTACAGTAAGCACAATGAACCTATAGTAAACACATTGAACCTACAGTAAACACAATGGTCCTACAGTAAACACACTGAACCTACAGTAAGCACAATGAACCTACAGTACACACACTGAACCTACAGTAAACACAATGAACCTACAGTAAACACAATGAACCTACAGTAAGCACACTGAACCTACAGTAAACACAATGGACCTACAGTAAGCACAATGAACCTACAGTACACACACTGAACCTACAGTAAACACACTGAACTTACAGTAAACACATTGAACCTACAGTAAACACAATGGTCCTACAGTAAACACACTGAACCTACAGTAAGCACAATGAACCTACAGTACACACACTGAACCTACAGTAAACACACTGAACCTACAGTAAGCACAATGAACCTACAGTAAACACAATGAACCTACAGTAAACTCACTGAACCTACAGTAAACACAATGGACCTACAGTAAACACAATGGACCTACAGTAAACACACTGAACCTACAGTAAGCACAATGAACCTATAGTAAACACATTGAACCTACAGTAAACACAATGGTCCTACAGTAAACACACTGAACCTACAGTAAGCACAATGAACCTACAGTACACACACTGAACCTACAGTAAACACAATGAACCTACAGTAAACACAATGAACCTACAGTAAGCACACTGAACCTACAGTAAACACAATGGACCTACAGTAAGCACAATGAACCTACAGTACACACACTGAACCTACAGTAAACACACTGAACCTACAGTAAACACAATGAACCTACAGTACACACACTGAACCTACAGTAAACACAATGGACCTACAGTAAACACACTGAACCTACTGTACACGCACTGAACTTACAGTAAACACCACAAAACTACAGAAAACACAATGAACCTACAGTAAACACACTGAACTTACAGTAAACACACTGAACCTACAGTAAGCACACTGAACCTACAGTAAACACACTGAACCTACAGTAAGCACACTGAACCTACAGTAAACACAATGGACCTACAGTAAACACACTGAACCTACAGTAAACACACTGAACCTACTGTACACGCACTGAACTTACAGTAAACACCACAAAACTACAGTAAACACACTGAACCTACAGTAAGCACACTGAACCTACAGTAAACACACTGAACCTACAGTAAACACAGTTACAGTTTTTTTTTACAATCTCTTACAGGCTAAAAGTGGTACTTGAGGCACACTCAGTGAAACCATTACCTCCTGTCCCTAATCTTCAGACCAAGTCTGCAAAACTGCAAGCACATTATCTGCATTACACTCAGTTTGAAATTGTAAAACACACTTTTTGCAAAACACTAAACACAGTTCTCTACATTAGACACATCATTCAAAACTAACAGGTATTGTGTTTCATTTGGCATGAAAGGCATTGCAATATGTGGGAATAAATACAAATCAAATGAAATGTATTTATATAGATAGGCTACAGGTTGGCTTTCTTGGTTTGGACAACAATGGAGGCCAATTAAAGGAGAGAGAGTTAGAGGAGGAGGAGTGAGAGTAAGAGGGGGACGAGGACGAGGAGGGGGCCATGCCAGGGCAGGATACGCCACTCCAGACGCTACTTCCCCCACTGTTTAGCCAGAGAGAACATGGCTTGTGATGTTGATGAGGTACTGTGGCCAGACCCAAATAGGAGACAGGATGCACCCTAATTGTTTTTTTCTTTATAGTAACAAACCTGTATGTTTATCTTATACTGTATTTGTTTTGTTTGTTACTGTTCATCCCGAAATCTGGATGAAAATACAATGTTTTGAAAAATAAATATATTTTGTTTTCCCCCCTTGCATTTCTGTTAATACTGTAAATATATACTGAATATGCATACATACTGTATATATTTGTACACATACATGTACGTGTGAGTGCTATGAAAAACTGCTGTGGACTCCACTGCACACTGAACATGCAAAAGACACACGATAGTAGTGTTTTACATTTGTCACGTCTGTGTGTAGTTGGCGGGTATAAGAGCTAATCATTTGATGGTTTGTGTGTAGAGTTTTGATGCAAAAACACAATTTTGAGAAGAGTTAAAATAGTTTTGAATAAAGTGTTTGGTTTTGCAAGAGATGTGTGACGTTTTGTATGTTGTGTGTGTGTTTTGGGGTTCTGTCTGTCTGTTATTTATTATCTCCCCTCTTTCCATCGGCGCACAGGGAAGCAAATATGCAAAACAGACCTTTGTGAGATTTTTAGATTCAGAATGATTTCCCCAACCAGCTGTGTGGAAGCTATGGAATATGGAGGCTTAGATAGTCTATAACAGAGAGATCACTAGGGGAGTTATTGGAGGCCAAAACAGTAGCAAACCTCTGGTAGAGAGGCAAAAACAGAGACTACAATGTGATCCCTCTGGTAGAGAGGCCAAAACAGTGGGACTGCATCATGGCCCCTCTGGTAGAGAGGCCAAAACAGTGGGACTGCATCATGGCCCCTCTGGTAGAGAGGCCAAAACAGTGGGGCTACAATGTGATCCCTCTGGTAGAGAGGCCAAAACAGTGAGACTACATCATGGCCCCTCTGGTAGAGAGGCCAAAACAGAGAGACTACAACGTGATCCCTCTGGTAGAGAGACCAAAACAGAGAGACTACAATGTGATCCCTCTGGTAGAGAGGCCAAAACAGAGAGACTACAATGTGATCCCTCTGTTAGAGAGGCCAAAACAGTGAGGCTACAATGTGATCCCTCTGGTAGAGAGGCTAAAAGAGTGACACTACAATGTGATCCCTCTGGTAGAGAGGCTAAAACAGAGAGACTACAATGTGATCCCTCTGTTAGAGAGGCCAAAACAGAGAGACTACAATGTGATCCCTCTGGTAGAGAGGCTAAAACAGAGAGACTACAATGTGATCCCTCTGGTAGAGAGGCCAAAACAGAGAGACTACAATGTGATCCCTCTGTTAGAGAGATCAAAACAGTGAGACTACATCATGGCCCCTCTGGTAGAGAGACCAAAACAGAGAGTCTACAATGTGATCCCTCTGGTAGAGAGGCCAAAACAGAGAGCCTACAATGTGATCCCTCTGGTAGAGAGGCCAAAACAGTGAGACTACATCATGGCCCTTCTGGTAGAGAGGCCAAAAGAGTGAGACTACATCATGGCCCCTCTGGTAGAGAGGCCAAAACAGTCAGACTACATCATGGCCCCTCTGGTAGAGAGGCCAAAACAGTCAGACTACATCATGGCCCCTCTGGTAGAGAGGCCAAAACAGTGGGACTACATCATGGCCCCTCTGGTAGAGAGGCCAAAACAGTGGGACTGCATCATGGCCCCTCTGGTAGAGAGGCTAAAACAGTGAAACTACATCATGGCCCCTCTGGTAGAGAGGCCAAAACAGAGAGACTACATCATGGCCCCTCTGGTAAAGAGGCTAAAACAGTGAAACTACATCATGGCCCCTCTGGTAGAGAGGCCAAAACAGAGAGACTACAACGTGATCCCTCTGGTAAAGAGGCTAAAACAGTGAAACTGCATCATGGCCCCTCTGGTAAAGAGGCTAAAACAGTGAAACTACATCATGGCCCCTCTGGTAGAGAGGCCCCTCTGTTAATAAACAGCATAATAAGACAGATGGAAACAATATAATTTATGCATGTAGATGACATCAACAGCAGGGTTGCGGACAATTCCATTTCAGTCCAGTCAATTCAGCTAAGTAAACTGAAATGCCATTGCCATCAGCTAGGAACATTTTAATGAGTGACACTCCAACCCTGATTAACAGTTGAGTTGTGTGGCAGCCTGCCAGTTCTAAGACTAAGAGTGTTTTCCTGTTGTTTTGGTCATACATAACACATTAACCCCCCCCTCAACGATATAGTGTGAGGAAGAGAGAGAGTGTATGTGTGTGAGAGAGAGAGAGAGAGAGAGAGAGAGAGAGAGAGAGAGAGAGACAGTGAGCGTGCAAGAGAACAAGAGAAAGCAAGAGAGAGCCAAGGAGAGAGAGTGAGATAGTGTGTGAGGGAGAGAGAGAGTGTGTGTGTGTGAAAGAGAGAGAGAGAGAGAGCGACAGTGAGCGAGCAAGAGAACAAGAGAACGCAAGAGAGAGGCAAGGAGAGAGAGTGTGTGAAAAGCATTGTGAAAGGTCGGCTGCAGAGTGAACTGTTGGGAAGATTATCTTACTAGAGAGTCCCACTGAAGTACCACTGGTTAACTGGTATTATTAATATCTGACTGTGTGTGTGTGTGTGTGTGTGTGTGTGTGTGTGTGTGTGTGTGTGTGTGTGTGTGTGTGTGTGTGTGTGTGTGTGCGTGCGTTTATCTGAGGACTGAAGGAAGACCAAAACATAACTATATTGGGGCCAATCTCGTATAAATCTCGCATAGGAGCTTTACATTAACCCAAAGGAGCTTTACAATAAGCAATATGTCAATCACTTAATTCCAGGCCCGTTAACAACCTTTTCCTTAGCACAGATAAGGAACTGGTTGGAATGACGTGCGTATTCTTGGTTGTAAACAGGTGATAGCCACATCCTACACGTTTCCATCACAACTGGGCCAAATAATACTAAGTATTTCACTGCCCTGTTGGAGCTAGTAACACAATACATTCTACTGCCCTGTTGGAGGTATAACATAAGACATTCTACTGCCCTGTTGGAGCTGGTAACATAAGACATTCTACTGCCCTGTTGGAGCTGGTAACATAAGACATTCTACTGCCCTGTTGGAGCTGGTAACATAAGACATTCTACTGCCCTGTTGGAGCTGGTAACATAAGACATTCTACTGCCCTGTTGGAGCTGGTAACATAAGACAATCTACTGCCCTGTTGGTGCTGGTAACATAAGACATTCTACTGCCCTGTTGGAGCTGGTAACATAAGACATTATACTGCCCTGTTGGAGGTATAACATAAGACATTCTACTGCCCTGTTGGAGCTGGTAACACAATACATTCTACTGCCCTGTTGGAGGTATAACAGAAGACATTCTACTGCCCTGTTGGAGCTGGTATCATAAGACATTCTACTGCCCTGTTGGAGCTTGAAAATATAAGACATTCTACTGCCCTGTTGGAGCTGGTAACATAAGACCATCTACTGCCCTGTTGGAACTGTCATAATAAGACCATCTACTGCCCTGTTGGAACTGTCATAATAAGACATTCTACTGCCCTGTTGGAGGTATAACATAAGACATTCTACTGCCCTGTTGGAGCTGGTAACATAAAACATTCTACTGCCCTGTTGGAGGTATAACATAAGATATTCTACTGCCCTGTTGGAGCTGGCAACACAAGACATGCTACTGCCCTGTTGGAGCCGGTAAATTAAGACATTCTACTGCCCTGTTGGAGCTGGTAACATAAGACATTCTACTGCCCTGTTGGAGCTGGTAACATAAGACATTCTACTGCCCTGTTGGAGCTGGTAACATTAGACATTCTACTGCCCTGTTGGAGCTGGTAACATTAGACATTCTAGTGCCCTGTTGGAGCTGGTAACATAAGACATTCCACAGCCCTGTTGGAGCTGGTAACATTAGACATTCTACTGCCCTGTTGGAGCTGGTAACATAAGACATTCTACTGCCCTGTTGGAGCTGGTAACATAAGACATTCTACTGCCCTGTTGGAGCTGGTAACATAAGACATTCTACTGCCCTGTTGGAGCTGGTAACATACGACATTCTACTGCCCTGTTGGAGCTGGTAACATAAGACATTCTACTGCCCTGTTGGAGCTGGTAACATAAGACATTCTACTGCCCTGTTGGAGCTGGTAACATAAGACATTCTACTGCCCTGTTGGAGCTGGTAACATAAGACATTCTACTGCCCTGTTGGAGCTGGTAACACAAGACATGCTACTGCCCTGTTGGAGCTGGTAACATAAGACATTCTACTGCCCTGCTGGAGCTAGTAACATTAAACATTCTACTGCCCTGTTGGAGCTAGTAACATTAAACATTCTACTGCCCTGTTGGAGCTGGTAACATAAGACATTCTACTGCCCTGCTGGAGCTAGTAACATTAAACATTCTACTGCCCTGTTGGAGCTGGTAACATAAGACATTCTACTGCCCTGTTGGAGCTAGTAACATAAGACATGCTACTGCCCTGTTGGAGCTGGTAACATAAGACATTCTACTGCCCTGCTGGAGCTAGTAACATTAAACATTCTACTTCCCTGTTGGAGCTAGTAACATAAGACATTCTACTGCCCTGCTGGAGCTAGTAACATTAAACATTCTACTGCCCTGTTGGAGCTAGTATTACAAGACATTCCTCTGCCCTGTTGGAGCTGGTAACATTAGACATTCTACTGCCCTGTTGAAGCTGGTAACATAAGACATTCTACTGCCCTGTTGGAGCTGGTAATACAATACATTCTACTGCCCTGTTGGGTTGGAGCTGGTAACAAAACATTCTACTGCCCTGTTGGAGCTGGTATTACAAGACATTCCACTGCCCTGTTGGAGCCGGTAACTTAAGACATTCTAGTGCCCTGTTGGAATTGGTAACATAAGACATTCTAGTGCCCTGTTGGAGCTGGTAACATAAGACATTCTAGCAAGGTCCACAGTCCACTCTATCAAAAATCCATCAAAAGAATCTTGGTCCAATTTAGAAGGCTTTTTCTGCAATGGCTTCCACCTGGCAGACCCAACACTGGTTCCTTTCTTCCACATAGTTTATTTCAGTACATTGATAAAAATGAGTTAGTGTCCAGGAATTGGTTATGTAAGGTTGTATCGATCGCAGAGAACTTGGATAACCAACTTGGATAACCAGCTTGGATAACCAACATGTTACAGTAAGAAGACTGTACACAATGCACTGTCAATATGGATTTAATGGGACTCCTCAGTGCTCCTCCTTAGTGCTCTCTCTTCCTTCCAGCACTCTTTATTTTCATTCTGTTTGGTCTTGTCTGCCTGAACTCTCGTCTCTAATCCTTTTATAATAAGACCCAGTGCTGAGCACAGAGCGACACACACACACACACACACGCGCACACACACACACACACACACTAGCCTGCTGTTCAGTCCAATGCATGTGAGAATATGAAAGATGGAGGGAGAGAGATCAAATGGCAATATTAATGACGGGAATATTTCTGCTTTCCCTCTCGCTCTCTCCCTCTCTCACTTTCTCTCTGTCTCTCTCTCTCTCTTTCGCACACACACACACACACACACACACACACACACACACACACACACACACACACACACACACACACACACACACACACACACACACACACACACACACACACACACACACACACACACACACAGTGCTGAGAATCACATTGGTCTGCAGACTGAGAAGTCAGTTGGTGTTCTATTTAAAGCTGTGTCAGAAGGAGATTACTCTGATTGGCTCATTTCGTCTGGCATTATGAATACTGAATAGGACTACTATTCTATTCACTTCCTTTATCCTTGAGGGGAACTATAGAACCTGTTCTCTATCTCCTGTGTGTTCTAGAATGTAGAGACCTGTTCCTATATATCATCACAGCCAGGAAACAACACAATCCTACGTCTACCCGGGCCAGTACAGCATCTCAAAGGTTTCAGAAGATATCGTTGGATTGTGTCGGAAGTTGACGTGTACCACAATGAGAATTGATTAAGGTCTTGCCTCTGGGAGTTTCTAACTGAGAGGAGAGGCACTATGCAAGATGAACTTGATCCCTCCATCTTGGAGCGGAGACACACTGAATCTAAGTCCCAAATGGCACCCTATTCCCTATGTAGTGCACTACTTTTGACCAGGCCTCATAGGGTTCTTGTCAAAAGTATAGCACTAAATAGGTAACAGGGTGCCATTTGGGCAGAGGCCACACTGCCGATGAGGGGTGTTGACCTGCCTACCTATTGATGACTGGACTGCACTTTTTTGCTAGAGTAAGCATTGGTTCCCCTGGCCTCTCCCCGCAGGTTCACACACACACACACACACACACACACACACACACACACACACACACACACACACACACACACACACACACACACACACACACACACACATATATACCCCCCTACCAACACACATACACAATGCAACAAAAAAATCTTTAAAATAAACACCACCCTGCCAGCCGGGCCGTTGTACTTCTGTCACTCGCTGCAGTCCAGTCCAGACAGGAGCCCAAAGGATGCCGACGCAATGCAGGGGAGAGAGCAGCACAGAGCAGGGGGGAACTACGGGACTGGGACCTACGCTTACGGACAACGACTATTACGGACAACGACCATACCAGGGCCATGCAAGGTACCTGGACCACTACTCCACTCCTACTTCTTAATGCCCTACTCCTTTAGAGTGTTGTAGTCCTCCAGGATAGTACTGTATGTTTCACTTTTCATAGTGTTGTAGTCCTCCAGGATTGTACTGTATGTTTCACTTTTCATAGTGTTGTAGTCCTCCAGGATAGTACTGTATGTTTCACTTTTCATAGTGTTGTAGTCCTCCAGGATTGTACTGTATGTTTCACTTTTCATAGTGTTGTAGTCCCCCAGGATAGTACTGTATGTTTCACTTTTCATAGTGTTGTAGTCCTCCAGGATAGTACTGTATGTTTCACTTTTCATAGTGTTGTAGTCCTCCAGGATAGTACTGTATGTTTCACTTTTCATAGTGTTGTAGTCCTCCAGGATAGTACTGTATGTTTCACTTTTCATAGTGTTGTAGTCCTCCAGGATAGTACTGTATGTTTCACTTTTCATAGTGTTGTAGTCCTCCAGGATAGTACTGTATGTTTCACTTTTCATAGTGTTGTAGTCCTCCAGGATAGTACTGTATGTTTCACTTTTCATAGTGTTGTAGTCCTCCAGGATTGTACTGTATGTTTCACTTTTCATAGTGTTGTAGTCCTCCAGGATAGTACTGTATGTTTCACTTTTCATAGTGTTGTAGTCCTCCAGGATTGTACTGTATGTTTCACTTTTCATAGTGTTGTAGTCCTCCAGGATAGTACTATATGTTTCACTTTTCATAGTGTTGTAGTCCTCCAGGATAGTACTGTATTTGGGTTAACTAAAATGTTACCGTGTTCTTCATCTCACTTTTGATTGACAGGTTTGACATTCATTAATGTTAGTGTAGTAAATGTTTTTTCTGAGTTCATATTTGAAATGTGTTCATGTTTGAGTTCATATTTGAAATGTGTTCATGTTTGAGTTCATATCTGAAATGTGCAGTAAGGTGGTTTACCTACAGTAAGGTGGTTTACCGCGAGTTGCCTTTGACATCTCCCGCAGCAGTACTCATATTGGTTACATTACATTACAGTTGGATGGATGGATCTGATTGACTTTAGTCAGTCTATAACCATCTGATTTTCCCTTCATGTTTTGGAGCGATAGAGTAACAGAAATAACAGTATACAGTCTTACACAACACAATCAGTAGATTTCGAGACGTTTAGAAGTGTCTAGCAGGAGTTCTGATCTAGGATAAGTTTGACTTTTTAAATCATAATGAATTAGATTATATGGAGAGGGGGAAGCTGATCCTGGATCAGAACTTCTCTGAGAGGCTCTATCTCCCTATATCCCTAGTCTTCCTGTCCAATAGTTTGACATACACTATCAATTCAGGTCCCCTGGCGGCCTGACATTAGGTTGATCTTCTGCCAGTCAGTTTGCGGATGGTAGAGCCACTAGCCAGTCAGTGTGATAATAAATAGTGGAAGGCCAGAGGGTTATAGAGGGCTTAGGGGGCCAATGAATTACTGGACTGCCCTGGGAGTGGCTTGAACTGTGTCCCAAATAGCACCCTATTCCCTACATAGTGCACTACTTTTGACCAGAACAAGCCGTGTCGGAGCGCCAAGTCTAGGACCTAATGGCTCCTTAACAGCTTCTACCCCCAAGCCATAAGACTACTAATCAATTAATCAAATGGCCACCGGACTACTTTATTGACCCCCCCCTCCCCTCCACCCAGCATTTGTTGTGTACACTGCTGCTATTAGCTGTCTATTGTCTAAGAAATATTCACTTCACCCCCACCTACATGTACAAATGACCTCCACTAACCTGTACCCCCACCTACATGTACAAATGACCTCGACTAACCTGTACCCCCACCTACATGTACAAATGACCTCGACTAACCTGTACCCCCACCTACATGTACAAATGACCTCCACTAACCTGTACCCCCACCTACATGTACAAATGACCTCCACTAACCTGTACCCCCACCTACATGTACAAATGACCTCCACTAACCTGTACCCCCACCTACATGTACAAATGACCTCCACTAACCTGTACCCCCACCTACATGTACAAATGACCTCCACTAACCTGTACCCCCACCTACATGTACAAATGACCTCGACTAACCTGTACCCCCACCTAAATGTACAAATCTTCTCCACTAACCTGTACCCCCACCTACATGTACAAATGACCTCCACTAACCTGTACCCCCACCTACATGTACAAATGACCTCCACTAACCTGTACCCCCACCTAGATGTCCAAATGACCTCCTCTAACCTGTACCCCCACCTACATGTACAAATGACCTCCACTAACCTGTACCCCCACCTACATGTACAAATGACCTCCACTAACCTGTACCCCCACCTACATGTACAAATGACCTCCTCTAACCTGTACCCCCACCTACATGTACAAATCTTCTCCACTAACCTGTACCCCCACCTACATGTGCAAATGACCCTCCTCTAACCTGTACCCCCACCTACATGTACAAATGACCTCCTCTAACCTGTACCCCCACCTACATTTACAAATGACCTCCACAAACCTGTACCCCCGCACATTGACTCGGTAGCAGTACTCCCTGTATATAACCTCCACATTGACTCGGTACCAGTACTCCCTGTATATAGCCTCCACACTGACTCGGTACCGTTACTCCCTGTATATAACCTCCACATTGACTCGCTACCGGTACCCCCTGTATATAACCTCCACATTGACTCGGTACCAGTACTCCCTGTATATAACCTCCATATTGACTCGGTACCAGTACTCCCTGTATATAACCTCCACATTGACTCGGTACCGGTACTCCCTGTATATAACCTCCACATTGACTTGGTACCAGTACTCCCTGTATATAACCTCCACATTGACTCAGTACCAGTACTCCCTGTATATAACCTCCACATTGACTCGAAACCAGTACCCCCTGTATGTGACCTCCACATTGACTCGGTACCGGTACCCCCTGTATATAACCTCCACATTGACTCGGTACCAGTACCCCCTGTATGTGACCTCCACATTGACTCGGTACCGGTACCCCCTGTATATAACCTCCACATTGACTCGGTACCAGTACTCACTGTATATAACCTCCACATTGACTCGGTACCGGTACCCCCTGTATATAACCTCCACATTGACTCGGTACCAGTACTCCCTGTATATAACCTCCACATTGACTCGGTACCGGTACCCCCTGTATATAACCTCCACATTGACTCGGTACCGGTACCCCCTGTATATAACCTCCACATTGACTCGGTACCGGTACCCCCTGTATATAACCTCCACATTGACTCGGTACCAGTACTCCCTGTATATAACCTCCACATTGACTCGGTACCGGTACCCCCTGTATATAACCTCCACATTGACTCGGTACCGGTACCCCCTGTATATAACCTCCACATTGACTCGGTACCGGTACCCCCTGTATATAACCTCCACATTGACTCGGTACCAGTACTCCCTGTATATAACCTCCACATTGACTCGGTACCAGTACTCCCTGTATATAACCTCCACATTGACTCTGTACCAGTACTCCCTGTATATAACCTCCACATTGACTCGGTACCGGTACCCCCTGTATATAACCTCCACATTGACTCGGTACCAGTACTCCCTGTATATAACCTCCACATTGACTCGGTACCGGTAACCCCTGTATATAACCTCCACATTGACTCGGTACCAGTACTCCCTGTATATAACCTCCACATTGACTCGGTACCGGTACTCCCCTGTATATAACCTCCACATTGACTCGGTACCAGTACTCCCTGTATATAACCTCCACATTGACTCGGTACCAGTACTCCCTGTATGTGACCTCCACATTGACTCGGTACCGGTACTCCCTGTATATAACCTCCACATTGACTCGGTACCAGTACTCCCTGTATATAACCTCCAGATTGACTCTGTACCAGTACTCCCTGTATATAACCTCCACATTGACTCAGTACCAGTACTCCCTGTATATAACCTCCACATTGACTCTGTACCGGTACTCCCTGTATATAACCTCCACATTGACTCGGTACCGGTACTCCCTGTATATAACCTCCACATTGACTCGGTACCGGTACTCCCCTGTATATAACCTCCACATTGACTCGGTACCGGTACTCCCTGTATATAACCTCCACATTGACTCGGTACCGGTACTCCCTGTATATAACCTCCACATTGACTCGGTACCGGTACCCCCTGTATATAACCTCCACATTGACTCGGTACCAGTACTCCCTGTATATAACCTCCACATTGACTCTGTACCAGTACTCCCTGTATATAACCTCCACATTGACTCTGTACCGGTACTCCCTGTATATAACATCCACATTGACTCTGTACCAGTACTCCCTGTATATAACCTACACATTGACTCGGTACCGGTACTCCCTGTATATAACCTCCACATTGACTCTGTACCGGTACTCCCTGTATATAACCTCCACATTGACTCGGTACCGGTACCCCCTGTATATAGCCTCCACATTGACTCGGTACCGGTACCCCCTGTATATACCCTCATTATTGTTATGTTATTGTGTTACTTTGTATTATTTTTTACTTTAGTTTATTTGTCAAATATTTTGTTAACTCTTCTTGAACTGCATTGTTGGTTAAGGGCTTGTAAGTAAGCATTTCACCGTAAGGTCTACACTTGTTGTATTCGGGGTATGTGACAAATAAAGTTTGATTTGATTTGATATAGGGTGCTATTTGGGAAACAGACCTGGTGGTGGGAACACACTATCTGGTAACACCTGCCCTGGTCCCTCTGTGCCAACTGCACCTGAGATCTCCTCACCAGCTGTACATGACGTACGTCCATTAACAGGCCATGACAACAGGACCAGCAATAGGCTCCCATGAGAGACAGAATGCAGGGCCTCTATGTTGCCTATGAGTTACCCAAGTCCTCAGCATGTATGTAGTTCTTATGACATATTTTAAAACCCTTTTAAGTTGTAGATCATTTAAATTGCTTGGTGGGACCATGAGAAGCCCTTTGTTCTGGTTAATCATGTCACATGACCTGGATTTGAACATTTATTTTAAACTTCCAGAAATGAGAATTAGACCAAAAATGTATGCAATTGTCTGAGGATGATGCAGGACCATCTGACATAAAAAGAAAATGGGACAGTTTGATGAAAAAGCTTTAAACAAAGACAAAAATCCAGGTCATGTGACATGATTAGCTAAAATACAGGGCCCTCCCCCTGAAACCTCCTCCTTGGTGAAATAAATATGGTATCTTGTTTGTTTAATGTGGGAGCGAGGTAGTCTTTTAAATCATGCAACCATTTAATGTGATACAATCAGGGACCTCCTGTTTCCTTTGAAGAACACTAAACTGCATGAATTAGAGCACTTCAAATGTTGCCTATTTATAGACTGTTGAAGGGCGGCTTTCTTTTAAAAGGCGCATTAATGACTTGATGGAGCGTTTGTGTGTTCTCTAAGAAAAACAGATACAAACAGAGTATAAGAATCATGTGACATCATAGAACGAGGAGATGCTGGTCTATCTCTATCTTTTAACACATGCCCTTCATTCTAGACAGTTCGTTAAGACATGCAGATTCCTGCCCTCCTCTCTCTCTTCATTCTAGACAGTTCATTACGACCTCATGCATACTCCTGCGCCATGTCTCTCTCTTCATTCTAGACAGTTCATTAAGACCTCATGCATATCCTGTCCTCCTCTCTCTCTTCATTCTAGACAGTTCATTAAGACCTCATGCATATCCTGGACTCCTCTCTCTCTTCATTCTAGACAGTTCATTAAGACCTCATGCTTATTCCTGCCCTCCTCTCTCCCTTCATCCCTTCATTCCTTGACCCATAACCTGCTACCCATGCATCTTTTATGATAAGAGAGATACGTGCGTTTGCACAAAATTCTTCCTTTATGTTGTCACCCTGCCCTACTTAACAATTACTTCTGCTCACCCCCACCTCTAGAGGCATGATATTCATTCACTATATTCCTCTATCCTTCCTTCCCTCTATCCTTCCTTCCCTCTATCCTTCCTTCCCTCTATCCTTCCTTCCCTCTATCCTTCCTTCTCTCTATCCTTCCTTCCCTCTATCCTTCCTTCCCTCTATCCTTCCTTCCCTCTGTCCTTCCTTCCCTCTATCCTTCCTTCTCACAATCCTTCCTTCCCTCTGTCCTTCCTTCCCTCTATCCTTCCTTCCCTCTATCCTTCCTTCTCACTATCCTTCCTTCCCTCTATCCTTCCTTCCCTCTATCCTTCCTTCTCACAATCCTTCCTTCCCTCTGTCCTTCCTTCCCTCTATCCTTCCTTCCCTCTATCCTTCCTTCCCTCTATCCTTCCTTACCTCTATCCTTCCTTCTCTCTGTCCTTCCTTCCCTCTATCCTTCCTTCCCTCTATCCTTCCTTCCCTCTGTCCTTCCTTCCCTCTATCCTTCCTTCCCTCTATGCTTCCTTCCCTCTGTCCTTCCTTCCCTCTATCCTTCCTTCCCTCTATCCTTCCTTCCCTCTATCCTTCCTTCCCTCTATCCTTCCTTCCCTCTATCCTTCCTTCCCTCTATCCTTCCTTCCCTCTGTCCTTCCTTCCCTCTATCCTTCCTTCCCTCTATCCTTCCTTCCTCTGTCCTTCCTTCCCTCTATCCTTCCTTCCCTCTATCCTTCCTTCCCTCTATCCTTCCTTCCCTCTATCCTTCCTTCCCTCTGTCCTTCCTTCCCTCTATCCTTCCTTCCCTCTATCCTTCCTTCCCTCTATCCTTCCTTCCCTCTATCCTTCCTTACTCCCACCTCCAGAGGCATGTGTTATTCATTGACAATATTCCTCTATCCTTCCTTCCCTCTATCCTTCCTTCTCTCTATCCTTCCTTCCCTCTATCCTTCCTTACTCCCACCTCCAGAAGCATGTGTTATTCATTGACTATACTCCTCTGTCTTTCCCCACTTTCATCTACACTGAGTAAATATTCCAAACTCCTCCATCATTCTCCCTCTCCTCCTCACACCATTCTACCTCTACTTCTCCTTTCTTGTCACCTCTCTCCTCCTCACACCATTCTACCTCTACTTCTCCTTTCTTGTCACCTCTCTCCTCCTCACTTCCTCTAAATCTTCCTTTCTCTTTCCCCCTTTTCTGTCTATGGTGTTGACTGACTGACTGACTGACTGACTGACTGACTGACTGAATGACTGACTGTACTGACTGTACTGACTGACTGACTGACTGACTGACTGACTGTACTGACTGACTGACTGACTGACTGACTGACTGACTGATTGACTGACTGACTGTACTGACTGACTGTACTGACTGACTGACTGACTGACTGTACTGACTGACTGACTGACTGACTGACTGACTGACTGACCCCAATGCAAGACTGGCAATACTTCTGTTCTGTTCTATTCTATTCTCTTCTCTTCTCTTCTATTCTGTTCTATTCTGTTCTATTCTATTCTATTCTATTCTCTTCTCTTCTATTCTCTTCTCTTCTCTTCTCTTCTATTCTGTTCTATTCTATTCTCTTCTATTCTATTCTCTTCTCTTCTATTCTGTTCTATTCTGTTCTATTCTATTCTATTCTATTCTATTCTATTCTCTTCTATTCTCTTCTCTTCTATTCTGTTCTATTCTATTCTATTCTCTTCTATTCTATTCTATTCTCTTCTATTCTCTTCTCTTCTCTTCTATTCTGTTCTATTCTCTTCTATTCTATTCTATTCTCTTCTCTTCTATTCTGTTCTATTCTATTCTATTCTCTTCTCTTCTATTCTGTTCTATTCTATTCTATTATATTCTCTTCTCTTCTATTCTGTTCTATTCTATTCTATTCTATTCTCTTCTCTTCTCTTCTATTCTGTTCTATTCTATTCTATTCTATTCTCTTCTCTTCTATTCTGTTCTATTCTATTCTATTCTCTTCTCTTCTATTCTCTTCTATTCTATTCTATTCTATTCTATTCTCTTCTCTTCTCTTCTATTCTATTCTGTTCTATCCTATTCTATCCTGCCATATCCCCAGCAACCCCTGCCAGCCTGCTGTTCTCTCTCCAGTCCGTGAGGAATAGCCAGCTAGAAAAGTGTTGATTGCGCCCAGCCAGCTTTAAACAATAATCCAGGGTGGGGAGCAGCCAAGCTACTGTACTGTACAGGGCCACGGTGAACAGGAGGACAGGACAGTCTGCAGGGCTCGATGATGGACAGAACAGAAAATAACGTGGGGACCAGCCAGCCACACAGCACTTCGCTAGCAAAGTGTTGATTGCGCCCAGCCAGCTTTAAACAATAATCCAGGGTGAGGAGCAGCCAAGCTTGTCACGGATCCCTCCGGAACTTTCATCACGCACACCTGTCCCCTATTCCCACTGATTAGTACTTGTATATATGTGCCCTTTGGTTTCCATTGGGCTGTCCATTATTGTTCCAATGTCCGCTGGTGCGTGTGAGTACCTGTGCTGTGTGTTTTGGGCGTTCGTGCCATTGTGGATTGCTCAGATGATTACGGGTCTCATCCCGTGTGATAATCATTGTGTGTGTATTTATTAGAGGTACTCCTCACTCTTTTGTTTGGGGTTCAACCCTGTGTTTTGTGGACGTGTTTGTTTGGTCTTCGTCCCCGTGGCCTTACACGGCATGCCGTAATTTGGGGTGTAATAAAAAACTATATTACTGGCTGCCTTTTCATTTGATGGTAATTCACTGATTAAGGTGGTGCTCAAAACACATTCCTCAAACTTAAAACGTATGATCATGACAAAGTGATGGTAATTGATATGACAATTAGCCAACTGACCAACATGACAGTTTGGAGTGACTTTCCAATGGGGAGAAAGCAACAAGTCCATTCAGCCTGCTGTGCTTTTGATATGTAAGTGATTGGTGACAGCGGACTCCATTCCAGACAGATCTATAAATAGAAATCCCACTCCCATTCTCTCTCCTCTCTCCTTCTCCCTGGTGCATTGTTTTCTCCCCCATATTGTTCCACTCCAGATAGACCACCACCGACCACTGAGAAGAGACGGGATCTGTGAGTGAGTGAGTGAGTGAGTGAGTGAGTGAGTGAGTGAGTGAGTGTGTGCCAGTTGGGAGAGAAGGGACCTGAGATGTTCTGCCTCAGAAACAATGGGTGGGCTCCTACCTCCTGCAGTTTAAAACCTGTTGTTATTGAGGACCAACCACAGACATGCACACTGGCTATCCCTCCATCCCCACCGTTCCCTCTCTCTCTCCATTCTCTCTCACTCCGTTCTCACTCTCACTCCTTTCTCTCTCTCACTCTGTTCTCTCTCTCACTCCTTTCTCTCTCTCACTCCATTCTCTCCCCCCAGGTTCTCTCTCTCACTCCTTTCTATCTCTCACTCCTTTCTCTCTCACTCCTTTCTCTCTCACTTGTACTCTCTCACTCCTTTCTCTCTCACTCCTTTATCTTGCTCACTCTGTTCTCACTCTGTTCTCACTCTCTCACTCCTTTCCCTCTTACTCCTTTCTCTCTCACTCTGTCTCACTCCATTCCCTCTCTCACTCCGTTCCCTCTCTCTGTTCTCTCTCACTCTGTTCTGTTCTCTCACTCTGTTCTCTCTCACTCCTTTCTCACTCTCACTCAGTTCTCTCTCTCACTCCGTTCTCTCTAACTCCTTTCGCTCTCACTCTGTTCTCTCTCTCACTCCGTTCTCTCTCTCACTCCTTTCCCTATGGCCCTATGGATAGTAGAGCCCTATGGGTAGTAGAGCCCTATGAGTAGTAGAACACTATAGGTAGTAGAGCCCTATAGGTAGTAGAGCCCTATGAGTAGTAGAGCCCTATGGGTAGTAGAACATTATGGGTAGTAGAGCCCTATGGGTAGTAGAACATTATGGGTAGTAGAGCTCTATGGGTAGTAGAACCCTATGGGTAGTAGAGCCCTATAGGTAGTAGAGCCCTATGGGTAGTAGAGCCCTATGGGTAGTAGAGCCCTATGGGTAGTAGAGCCCTATTGTAACGGTCGTCGTATATAGTGGACCAAGGCGCAGCGGGTTGAGTGCTCATTTTAAACTTTATTTGAGACACGAAACAACAAAACAACAAAACGAACGGACGCACAGTATTGCAGGCTACACACACAGCAGTGCAAAAACAACTTCCCACAAAGGACAGGTGAAAACAGGGCTACCTAAGTATGACTCCCAATCAGCAACAACGATGTACAGCTGTTCCTGATTGAGAGCCATACCAGGCCAACACAAAGAAATACACAACATAGACAGAGCAAAGAAATACAAAACATAGAACATAACCAAAAACCCCGGAATACTCTAAACAAACACCCCTCTACATAACACATAACCCAACAAACCCCGAACCACATAAAACAAACACCCCCCTGCCACGTCCTGACCAAACTACACTAACAAATAACCCCTTTACTGGTCAGGACGTGACACCTATAGGTAGTAGAGCCCTATTGGTAGTAGAGCCCTATAGGTAGTAGAGCCCTATGGGTAGTAGAGCCCTATTGGTAGTAGAGCCCTATAGGTAGTAGAGCCCTATGGGTAGTAGAGCCCTATGGGTAGTAGAGCCCTATGGGTAGTAGAGCCCTATTGGTAGTAGAGCCCTATAGGTAGTAGAGCCCTATGGGTAGTAGAGCCCTATTGGTAGTAGAGCCCTATAGGTAGTAGAGCCCTATGGGTAGTTGAACCCTATGGGTAGTAGAACCCTATGGGTAGTAGAGCCCTATGGGTAGTAGAACCCTATGGGTAGTAGAGCCCTATGGGTAGTAGAGCCCTATGGGTAGTAGAGCCCTATGGGTAGTAGAACCCTATGGGTAGTAGAACCCTATAGGTAGTAGAGCCCTATGGGTAGTAGAGCCCTATGGGTAGTAGAGCCCTATGGGTAGTTGAACCCTATAGGTAGTAGAACCCTATAGGTAGTAGAACCCTATAGGTAGTAGAACCCTATGGGTAGTAGAGCCCTATGGGTAGTTGAACCCTATGGGTAGTAGAACCCTATAGGTAGTAGAACCCTATAGGTAGTAGAACCCTATAGGTTGTAGAACCCTATGGGTAGTAGAACCCTATAGGTAGTAGAACCCTATAGGTAGTAGAACACTGTAGGTAGTAGAGCCCTATGGGTAGTAGAACCCTATAGGTAGTAGAACCCTATAGGTTGTAGAACCCTATGGGTAGTAGAACCCTATAGGTAGTAGAACCCTATAGGTAGTAGAACCCTGTAGGTAGTAGAGCCCTATGGGACCTGGTCAAATGTGTTGCACTATATAGATAGTATGCTGATTGGTTGATGTCGTTGTCCTTGGATTGAAGTGAGAGTCAGTGTAACATACTTCTTAAATTGGACATAATCAAGAAGTGTTGCATATTTATTGGAGCACTAAGATCAGCAATAATATGAATTATGTATGACCTCGATGAGGTGTGTGTGTGTGTGTGTGTTTATGAGTGTGTGTGTCTTTATTACCTTTTGGTATGTGAATCCATTTCACATGAATTGGTTCTCAGCAGTTTGACTGGGACTAGGGATCTGTCCCAAATGGCACACTATTCCATATGTAGTGCACTTATCTGAACCCCTATGGGTCCTGGTCAAAAGTATTGCACTATAGGAAGGCATTTGAGACGCAACCTACAGACTTGATTAATCCCATCAAATCCCTCAGGCTAATATACCAATATACCAGCTGATTGGATGGATACTTGAGACTCCTCTCATATGATGTACCAAACTGTATTTCAGTATTAATGTCATGAATCTCTTGTGGACTGATCAAATTACGCAAGATTTTACTTCTGGGTTAACCAATATTATATTGTCATCTCCTGGAAACTAAACTGATAAGGTTTGTTTCAAACGAAGTATAGCATATTTAGATTCCAGGCTAATTTAATAGCCAACTGCTTTTGACGTCTGAAGTAAGGCCGATTCCACAACCATGGTCTGTGAAGATCTCAGTGGCAATTCATAGGGATTAAGGTCTCAGTTAACAAAATAGACTAGGTCATGCATCCAATTCCACAGACATGTTCCTAATCTAAAAAACGAATCCCAAAAAATCGATTCCAGTTTGTAAGGCTACCTCAGGGCTCCATAAAAGAGGAATGTATTTCTGACCACGGGTAGGTGGCACTGTTGCAATGTTCGCTAGAAGCCCCGAGGTGTGCAAGCGGATGGAGATTGGAGAGCGCAATTGCCCCTATCTATCTGAGCGTGTTCAAATGATGTAATGCAACGGCATATGTGTGGGTGAGAAGGGGGACCATGTTATTTTTCTCCGTGGTTAAACTGGGTTTACAGTACCGGGCTCGCGCTGTCCCCAACTGAGTGGCATTATCATGTACGGCGATGGAGAGGGCACTGTTTGGGACAGAGTCGGACGCCCCCGGCGGGACTGCATGTGCTACCTCGGACCTCCGACTACTTTGATGCCCATGTAAGAATTATGAGGACGTTCTCAGTAGACTAGACTGTTCCAAAATTAGATAGGTTACATTGCATAGTAGCCTATAGAGTCAGTAAGTGCGTGTACAACTAGGATGTTATTGGAAAATGTTCTTCATGCGTCCATGCCTAAAAGCAGTTGCGGATAAAATAACCTTTGATAAAATAGCCTAAACCAGAATCACAAGTTAAGTAGTCTAAGTCTACACTGAATGGTTACCTTCTGTTCAATTTTGACTGTTAATTGTTTGTTTATCTCACGGACTTTGTGTTTTATCTTACCTGCAAATGCATTACCTGCACTGAAAAAAATCTATTCCAGGTTGAAGGATAACATTTCGATTTAAAAAAAATGATATTCCTATATATGAAAGTTACAGTAACACATTAGTATCCAAACAATGGAATGAAATAACATATCAGACTATATGACTGTAAGCATTCATGGTCCAGCTGACGACTGAGCTGATGATAGGCGACAGTGAAGCTATCAGATCAACACAAACGAATTGTTTGAGTTGACGAGTTGTGTTCATGTCATGCGAGTCCCTGGACCTCAGCATAATAGCCCACCGTTTAAACAGTCGGCAATTAGCCTAGAACAGATTGACACGGAGCAATACTTCAGTTTAACGACGCGCATTCCCCATACAAATACAGATCAGAGAGGATAGGCTACTATTCCCTCTCCTCTGATTTCCCAGCGTAGGCATACAACGCCTCATGGTGGCTGGGAGCAGCAAGAAAGAAAAAAAATGGTAACATATACTAGTATAGTTTATGTGTTTCCCTGTACCATTGGATAATATTATCCAGAGGAAGAGATGCCACGGCCTACTGATACAATGATGCGCTCGAGTGCGCGCAGTGGCGCACGCCTCATAGACTGTCACAAATGCTTTGTCCTCATCCTTCCAAATCGTTGAATCGATTTATTCATTAGCTACCAAAGCCTACACGTAGGCTGTCTTAACTCTATCTATTTAATAAGGATTGCACAGTGCATGCATATACAGTACACAGCACAGCACTGTGGTCGCCCAGTCACTTTCGCTTAGCTTCTCTCTCCATCTCTGCCCCTTTCGAGCACATGGTCAGTGAAGGATGAAGATTTCCCGCTCTATGGGCTCCCAGCAGCGGCGTGTGGCTTCCACCAGTGTTGGAGGGAAACTAAACCAGCTCTTAACATTAGTGGTTGACTGAGTTGAAATTGACCGTGGGGAATCATGTTTTATCTTTATCGGCCCTTCCGTCCGCACGCATTACAACTCTCGCAACCCGCTTGGTCTGAACCGGCCTCACCTCCCGCTCATGGTTCCGGACACTCTTCTAACCGCCTCTCATGTCATACTCTTTCTACAGCGGGATGCGGAAGTCTCCCGATGTGAGTCCCAGACGGCTTTCGGACATCAGCCCCCAACTGAGACAACTGAAGTATCTGGTTGTGGACGAGTCTATCAAAGAGGACACTTTAAAATCGTCCCGTTCCGTTGAAGACATTAACAGCGCGTCGATAGAGGAGAGGATCTTGAGGATCACTGGATACTATGGCTATCAGCCTTGGAATGCTGTCTACACCAACAGTGAGTTGACCAGTTTGGCTTTTTTTACAATTAGCTGCCTACCTGTGACTGTTACATGCTGTGTAGAGTTTGTGTGATTTAAACTTTTATTGGGAATTTAGAAGTCTTGAATTATGGGCTATATATATTTGACCTAAGTGTAGGGCCAATATCCATAACAGTCCAGACTAAATGTGCAAGATACTGAGAAACACGGTAAGAGAAATAGCCTTTGTTTGAATTAGTGTAAACTATAAAAGTTTCTCTCTCTGTGTGTGTGTGTGTGTGTGTGTGTGTGTGTGTATCCCGCTGCTCCTAAGAACTGGCCTCTTTCACTATAATTAGCTGCATCAGTTGCTACCAAACAGCAATTAGCCTGTGAATTACAGTGTTTGGTGTTTTGTTATGCATTAATCACCTAATTATATATGCATGGCTGTTGCAGTGGGGGTGAGAGTTGGGGCAAAGCAGCCCTGTTGTTTCAGCTGAATCATGTAAAAATAATCCCACAAACATCACACGCACGCACGCACGCACGCACGCACACACACACACACACACACACACACACACACACACACACACACACACACACACACACACACACACACACAGAGTAGTGCCCAGAATTGAAACAATGAGTGAATATAGACAGGGAAGTCATGACCATCTTCATTTACAGTAGGAACCTGCATTAATGTCATTATTCAGGTCAGGAAGAGAGGGTAAACAACAACACGTTAAGTGCAATTGCTTAGGAATTGACTTTTCATTCTGCAGACTTGTTTTCAATGCATATAAAGCAGCAGATCTGTAAGCTAAAGTTCCAGTGTTGTGCCTAACATACTGTATACAGTAAGTTATGCTTGATGATGTTGATGATGATCACCATGATGTGTGTGTTTTGACCCCTTGGGATAAGCAGCATGTTGTGGGTGTGTGTGGGAGCAAACTGTAAACACCCAAACAGGTGATGTCATTGTCTTGCCTTGTTGGGTTCTTTGTGTGATGTCCTAGTTACAGTCCTACACAGACAGCAAAAACAAAGGACCCACACACACAGAAAGAGGGAGCGATATGGAGGTGTAAAAAAACTAACAGGATTTTCTGTGGCATGGAGAAAACATTTCATTTCAGTCTCGTTCACATGAGCCCAATGAGCCTGAGTAGTGTTTTATGATGCAAACAAATATGTATTTTTAAAGAAAGAGGACTTAAAATGAGGCTTTAGATGTTTCTAATCATCTTCAATGATTATGTGAGCCAGTCATTCACTGACACCCATTTCTCTGCCTTCATTGTTGTTGGGAAACTGTTTTCTAAAACCTCTAGCCACCCCAGCCTTTTCCGAAAATGTGCTGTGTTTTGTTATTTTGGGAAGAGATAGGTTTACATTTGTTTTTGTCAAACCCACACTGCTGTTCGTTTCTTGCTGTAATTTACTTGTGCTATCATCACAATCACAGCATCTCACGGTTGGGCCATGGTCAGAAGTAGTGTACTATATAGGGAATAGGGTGACTCTACCAGTCGTGAAATGAGACTGGTTTCTATATAAGCTCAGTGGTTTGGCCATGACGCACGCATGCACACACACACACACACACACGCACGTGCGCACACACACACACAGTCTGACATGAGTTTAGCCTCCTTTTTTACTGTCTCTTCTGAGCAGCAGTGATTGGTGGACAGAGACACAAGCTGTGTTCGAATACCCATACTAACATACTGTATACTACATACTTAATGAGTATATACTACATACTATATTAGAGGTCGACCGATTAATCGGAATGGCCTATTAATTAGGGCCGATTTCAAGATTTCATAACAATCGGTAATCGGCATTTTTGGACACCGATCATGACCGATTACATTGCACTCCACGAGGAGACTGCGTGGCAGGCTGACTACCTGTTATGCGAGTGCAGCAAGGAGCCAAGGTAAGGTGCTAGCTAGCATTAAACGTATCTTATAAAAAACAATCAGTCTTAACATAATCACTAGTTAACTACACATGGTTGATGATATTACTAGTTTATCTAGCCTGTCCTGCGTTGCATATAATCGATGCGGTGCCTGTTAATTTATCATTGAATCACAGCCTACTTCGTCAAACGGGCGATATAACAAGCGCATTCGCGAAAAAAGCACTGTCGTTGCACCAATGTGTACCTAACTATAAACATCAATGCCTTTCTTAAAATCAATACACAAGTATATATTTTTAAAACCTGCATATTTAGTTAATATTGCCTGCTAACATGAATTTCTTTTAACTAGGGAAATTGTCTCACTTCTCTTGCGTTCTGTGCAACAGAGTCAGGGTATATGCAGCAGTTTGGGCCGCCTGGCTCGTTGCGAACTGTGTGAAGACTATTTCTTCCTAACAAAGACAGCCGACTTCGCCAAACGGGGGATGATTTAACAAAAGCGCATTTGCGAAAAAAGCACAATCGTTGCACGACTGTACCTAACCATAAACATCAATGCCTTTCTTAAAATCAATACACAGAAGTATATTTTTTTAAACCTGCATATTTAGTTAAAAGAAATCCAGGTTAGCGGGCAATATTAAACTAGGGAAATTGTGTCACGTCTCTTGCATTCATTGCACGCAGAGTTAGGGTATTTGCAACAGTTTGGGCCGCCTGGCTCGTTGCGAACTAATTTGCCAGAATTGTACGTAATTATGACATAACATTGAAGGTTGTGCAATGTAACAGGAATATTTAGATTTAGGGATGCCACCCGTTAGATAAAATACGTAACGGTTCCGTATTTCACTGAAAGAATAAATGTTTTGTTTTCGAAATGATAGTTTCCGGATTTGACCATATTAATGACCTAAGGCTCGTATTTCTGTGTGTTATTATGTTATAATTAAGTATATGATTTGATATTTGATAGAGCAGTCTGACTGAGCGGTGGTAGGCAGCAGCAGGCTCTTAAGTATTCATTCAAACAGCACTTTTGTGCGTTTGCCAGCAGCTCTTCGCTGTGCTTCAAGCATTGAGCTGTTTATGACTTCAAGCCTGTCAACTCCCGAGATTAGGCTGGTGTAACCGATGTGAAATGGCTAGCTAGTTAGTGGGGTGCGCGCTAATAGCTCTGCAAGGGCTGCGGCTTTTGTGGAGCGATGGGTAACGATGCTTTGAGGGTGGCTGTTGTCGATGTGTTCCTGGTTCGAGCCCAGGTAGCTCGAACCAGGTGCCTATAAGAACATCCAATAGTCAAAGGTATATGAAATACAAATCGTATAGAGAGAAATAGTCCTATAATTCCTATAATAACTACAACCTAAAACTTCTTACCTGGGAATATTGAAGACTCATGTTAAAAGGAACCACCAGCTTTCATATGTTCCCATGTTCTGAGCAAGGAACTTAAACGTTAGCTTTCTTACATGGCACATATTGCACTTTTACTTTCTTCTCCAACACTTAGTTTTTTCATTATTTAAACCAAATTGAACATGTTTCATTATTTACTTGAGGCTAAATTGATTTTATTGATGTATTATATTAAGTTAAAATAAAAGTGTTAATTCAGTAATGTTGTAATTGTCATTATTACAAATAAAAAAAATTAATAAAAAGAATCGGCCGATTAATCGCTATCGTCCTTTTTTGCTCCCAAAATAATCGGTATCGGTATCGGCATTGAAAAATCATAATCGGTCGACCTCTATACTATATACTATTAGTTCATTTTAGTATACTGTAAACAAACAGTATGCTTTCAGTTGAAGGTACTAGGTCTTAGTCTGTCTACCAAAAGTTGATGCTGTTGCTATGCAACCTCTTGCTAGCTAGTTAGCATAACAAATTACTAGTTAGACATTTTACGCCTTCGGATGTGTTCTTAAATTCAATCTGGAGTGCCAGAGTGCGCTCGTAAATTCAGAGCGTTTTCAGATTGTCCGTAAAATCAGAGCGTTTTTCTCTCGGAGCTCACACTGGACGCTCGGGCGGAGGAGTAGGGTTGATTTTAGCATTCTGAACTTGCTAGCAACTTCCAGACACAAATGAGACTACTCTGACCATTTTACTCACCCTAGCAGAGCTGGTTAGTCAGTTTTCATGTTATCCAGAGCGTTGGTGACTGTAACTGTGCTGCTGGCAACAATTTAATTACGCTTTTTGCCGAAGTTTACTGACACGGCCATATTCAACGGGTTTTGAGGCTCGTAAATGTATTATTCTGCGCTTGATGTATAAGTAGCCAACTAATGCTAGGTAGCTAGCTAACAACATACCGGTACATACTGCTGTAATGATATGCTATGTGGTTCGTAAGGACAGCGTAGCTAACAAATTGTCAGACAATATAATGTGTAAGGTAACTTATTTGAAAAGTCATTACTTTATTACATTGGTCAACATTTTCTTAACATTTGTCATAATTAGTTAAAGCAATGAATTTGTATCCGCTCTCGTTGTACTTCCACTGCATATTTTCCGCCATTTTCTTCAAATCTGGAAACGATGTGTAGCCATGCCCATTTCCTGAAGAATTGCATTATGGGCCCTAAAGTACGGAAATAGTGTCCTCTGCGTGTATACTTCATATTTTGGAGAATTTAGTACGACATCCTGGAACTTTTGGCATACTAACTATATCCATACTATGACCAATAAGCATACTACATACTCAATTTACTTCACAAATAGTATAGTTAGTGCGGTTAGTATGAGTATTCGAACAGAGCTACAGTCTTTAACTTCCTGTTGGCATGGTCCAACATCTACACTAAAATGGTCAAGTCCCATCCTCACTAGTATTTACAGTAACTAGCCTTGTCTGAGCCACAACGGCCTATAGGGTAGGAGCCTATCTCCAGTTTCTTTAGCGTTGGGCATCCCCAGGACCGAACACTAGTATTTATTACCGTTGTTTAAATATAGCTGGAGCTTTCAGAGACACACAGTGAGCTAACTAGACTAGTATGGAGACATTGTGGATGGAACATTGGACTGGGCTTGCCAACTGCCTGTTCTGTTATCATACCACTGCCACTCTGTCTGCCTGGAACTCTTCATCATATAGGCCAGCAGGAAAGGATACCTTGTAAGGCATTAACATCATAGACATTTAAATGTTGTTAACAATAGCACTCCTCCTTTCCCAACATATTCTTCGTTGTTTGGGCTAATGGCTGTTGGAAATAAATACATTAATAAATGAACAAATGAATGAATGACTCTTATTTGACAGTCTTAAAAAGTATAGGGTTGTTTTAACTATGAGAAAACAACAAACCACCCTTACCATTGGGGTAATGTCTGTATAATGTTACCATTGGGGATAATGTCTGTATAATGTTACCATTGGGGTAATGTCTGTATAATGTTACCATTGGGGGTAATGTCTGTATAATGTTGTTTTTACTATGAGAAAACAACAGAACACACGTTACCATTGAGTAATGTCTGTGTAACGTTGTCATTAGGGGTAATGTCTGTGTAATGTTGTCATTAGGGGTAATGTCTGTGTAATGTTACCATTGGGGGTAATGTCTGTGTAATCTTATCATTGGATGTAATGTCTGTGTAATGTTACCATTGGGGGTAATGTCTGGGTAATGTTACCATTAGGGGTAATGTCTGTGTAATGTTACCATTGGGGGTAATGTCTGTGTAATGTTACCATTGGGGTAATGTCTGTGTAATGTTACCATTGGGGGTAATGTCTGTGTAATGTTACCATTAGGGGTAATGTCTGTGTAATGTTACCATTGGGGGTAATGTCTGTGTAATGTTACCATTGGGGGTAATGTCTGTGTAATGTTACCATTGGGTGTAATGTCTATGTAATGTTACCATTAGGGGTAATGTCTGTGTAATGTTACCATTGGGGTAATGTCTGTGTAATGTTACCATTGGGGATAATGTCTGTGTAATGTTACCATTGGGGGTAATGTCTGTGTAATGTTACCATTGGGGGTAATGTCTGTGTAATGTTACCATTGGGGGTAATGTCTGTGTAATGTTACCATTAGGGGTAATGTCTGGGTAATGTTACCATTGGGGTAATGTCTGTGTAATGTTACCCTTGGGGGTAATGTATGTGTAATGTTACCCTTGGGGGTAATGTCTGTGTAATGTTATCATTAGGGGTAATGTCTGTGTAATGTTACCATTAGGGGTAATGTCTGTGTAATGTTACCATTGGGGATAATGTCTGTGTAATGTTACCATTAGGGGTAATGTCTGGGTAATGTTACCATTGGGGGTAATGCCTGTGTAATGTTACCATTAGGGGTAATGTCTGTGTAATGTTACCATTGGGTGTAATGTCTGTGTAATGTTACCATTGGGGGTAATGTCTGTGTAATGTTACCATTGGGTGTAATGTCTGGGTAATGTTACCATTAGGGGTAATGTCTGTATAATGTTACCATTGGGAATAATGTCTGTGTAATGTTACCATTGCGGGTAATGTCTGTGTAATGTTACCATTGGTTGTAATGTCTGTGTAATGTTACCATTAGGGGTAATGTCTGTGTAATGTTGTCATTAGGGGTAATGTCTGTGTAATGTTACCATTGGGGGTAATGTCTGTGTAATGTTACCATTGGGGGTAAATGCCTGTGTAATGTTACCATTAGGGGTAATGTCTGGGTAATGTTACCATTGGGTGTAATGTCTGTGTAATGTTACCATTGGGGGTAATGTCTGGGTAATGTTACCATTGGGGGTAATGTCTGGGTAATGTTACCATTAGGGGTAATGTCTGGGTAATGTTATCATTGGGGGTAATGTCTGGGTAATGTTACCATTGGGGGTAATGTCTGTGTAATGTTACCATTGGGGGTAATGTCATTGTGTGTGTGTAAGACTCTGGCCAGGGCGTGTGACAGTGCATTACACAGGAAAGGGAGATGGTTCTGCCCATACGTGCACATTGGGCAGAGATGGGTCTGAGGGCCACACAAACTACCACATCATCAACATCAGCACCAACATGGGTGGCCTGCTGAGGCTGAAATGACATGTATCTGAATGATTTATCAAACAGGAAACAAATGAAACAGCCAGAACTGGGCCGGCTATATTTCTAATGTCAGACAGGAACAGACTGTCTAATGAAGCCTCACATAATCACATCAAATCAAAGTATGCCAACATGTCAGAACTTGTCGTACACCATATGGTCACTTGACAGCCACGCTTCTGTAATGTCCAACTCCCTAGCCCTCCCATTTCCATTAAACATGGTGCACAGTATCGCGCTGAGAGTCTTCTGGGTATGTGACAGCGTTTATTGGTTTTGTTGTGTGAGTTGTATGTTTTATATAGTATATATACTGCAGCCATTCTAATAGGCTGGAATTTGACTGGAACTTGTGTCCTAACTGAGAAGGCTTTGGAAGGAACCTCCCACTTTGAGGCGGACCATAGCTAGCCCACTGGGCACACACTGGTTGAATCAACGTTGTTTCAATGTCATTTGGCAACGTATTGCGACGTGGAATCTATGGAGAAAATATATTCAAACAGAAAATGTTACTATCAATATTGAAAAAAGGTCAAATAAAATGTAGAATGAAATAATAAATTAAACATATTTTCCGCCACCCAATATATATTGAATATAGGATGGAAAATATTTTTTACATTTCTAAGTGGAATTTTCCTCGCAGTTTCAATGTACACATAGTTGTGATGATTATGTTGAAATTAGATTGATGTAACAACCTGCTAGTCACATTAAGTCATTGTATTTAAGTTGAAGTTTTACCTTCATTTTAATCTTTACAATGCTGCTGGAAATGGTTGATGACTTTTTTCAAATCCAATGTATTTTCCATGTTGATTCCACGGCACAATACGTTGACAAATGATGTTGAAACAACGTTGATTCAACCAGTGTGTGCCCAGTGGGCTAGCTATGGTCCACCTTAACGTTTCTTCAAGACCTCCTGCACTGTTTGCAATGTCAGATGTGTGTGTGTGTGTGTGTGTGTTGGGTGGTTGAGGGATGTTCCAATGTGATATAGAAAGTTTTTTTTCTGTTATGCAACAAGATCAAATCAATTATTGAGGAGGATGGTTAGATCACACCTGCTGCTGAACCCCTGCTTGTCCCCACTGGAGTCTCTCTAGCTCTCCATGACTCCTGCTGCATCTCTGGGAGAATCGATGTGTCTCTATTGGTGCAATTCCACTAGAGGAACCAAACTGTGTCGGGCCGAGCCGGAACCAACACAAACTAGCCTTGCTGGTTCATGGTTGTTTTCCATTTGCCATGGAGCTGGAAACAGGACTAGGTTTAATTCTCGGGAAAAACTGCTAGTGATGATTTTAAGGCAGCAAAAGATGACGCAATTTACCAGCAGCTCTACCAACACCCTTTAGCACCCAACTCCACCAACACACTTTGGACAACAAAGCAGCAACAACAGAAATCCTAGCATGCCAGACCAAGCCTGGTCCCTTATCTCAGTGGATGTCTTCCTTTTTTGGTTACTGTACCCCCATCTCATGATTTTACCTTTGAGGATTATTAACGTACTCATTTCCTCCCTTACGCTGATTTAACATTTAGACATCATGTATGTTCTTATAAGTTTAGTTTTTTACCCCCTGTGAAGAGCCTACTACAATAGTTTTGTCTATGTTCGCTATGTTCGCGTTTGATTTGTTGTTTCATAAGTGTGTCAATCATAGTATGCCTAATCTTTATTTCCTACATTTCAAATCAACAAGTAAGCATATTTAAGAAGTGTATTGGTCCAAAATCTGCAAAATGTACATTATTTTCAATGTTTAACAGTAGGCTAAATACAATGAACAGTAATTGAAACCACATTCAGAATGCTTTTGATGTAGTGCAAATGTAAGTGAATAAAAAATTAAGTAGTTTACATAAGAACTTCAGCCAGTTTAGTCTTGTGACAAGTCTGCTGCTGGTGTCTGACGTCCTTTTATGGCTTGGACAATCTGTCCAAATACATCTCTGAAGCTGTTAAACGAGGCGGTCTGGGCCATCTGAGCCACCCTGGCTGTCCTGTCTGCTGCCCTGGCTGGCTGCTGCCTCATCTTCACACAGCTGATTGAAGTGCTGATCCTGCTGCTGATGCTGGGCCTCAAGTGTCTCCAGGTATGAGGCCTTGGTCTTCCTCATGAAATGCAGGTATTCTCGTCCCTGGGAAAATATACTGACCAAAAATATAAACGCAACATGCTAAAATGGCAACGATTTTACTGAGTTACAGTTCATATAACGAAATTAGTCAATTAAAATACGTAAATTAGACCGTCATCTAAGGATTCCACATGACTGGGCAGGGGCCTAGCTATAGGTCCACCCACTGGGGAACCAGGCCCCACCAACCAGAATTAGTTTTTCCAAGGGCTTTATTACAGACAGAAATACTCCTCAGTTTCATCAGCTGTCCGGGTGGCTGGTCTCAGACGATCCCACAGGTGAAGAAGCCGAATGTGGAGGTCCTGGACTGGCGTGACTACACATAGTCTGTGGTTGTGAGGCTGGTTGGACATACTGCCAAATTCTCTAAAACGACGTTAGAGGCGGCTTATGGTAGAGGAATGAACATTCAATTCTCTTGCAACAGCTCTGGTGGTCATTCCTGCAGTCAGCATGCCAATCGCACGCTCCCTCAAAACTTGAGACATCTGTGGCATTGTGTTGTGTGACAAAACTGCACATTTCAGAGTGGCCTTCTATTGTCCCCAGCACAAGGTGCACCTGTGTAATGATCATGCTGTTTAATCAGCTTCTTGATATGTCACAACTGTCAGGTGGATGGATTAACTTGGCAAAGGAGAAATGCTCACTAACAGAGATGTAAACACATTTGTGCAAAACATTTGAGAGAAATAAGCTTTTTGTGCGTATGGAACATTTCTGCAATCTTTTATTTCAGCTCATGAAACATGCGACCAACACTTTATATATTGCATTTATATTTTTCTTCAGTGTATAAAGGCAGAAGAAATGAGATGTGCAGTACAGGGATGATAAGGTACAGACTCCAAAACAAACCTGAGGGCAGCCAGTGTGAGTGCCGTTTTGTTCTCCAACCAGGTATTGTTGCCTCATATGTATTAAATCTGATCCAGTAAAGGCCAGTGTGGGGCCAACCAGATCTACCAACCAGATACATAAATGATGCAAATAGTAAAGCTGTTGGGTCAGAATGATGATTCATTGAATCAGTGTGACAGTTTTATATATCAATTCCTAGATCCACACCCTCTCCTTGAATAATGTTTAGGAACATAACCCTGCAATGATAAAAGCCTGCTGTGGATGAGATTGAACTGTTTACCAACTGAGAATGGACCCTTGGCGCCTGGGGGTGCAGGGCTCAGGGGTTGTAGGAACGTTGATTGTGTCGATGGACCCTGGGGGTGCAGGGCTCAGGGGTTGTAGGAACGTTGATTGTGTCGATGGACCCTGGGTGTCTGGGGGTGCAGGGCTCAGGGGTTGTAGGAACGTTGATTGTGTCGATGGACCCTGGGTGTCTGGGGGTGCAGGGCTCAGGGGTTGTAGGAACGTTGATTGTGTCGATGGACCCTGGGTGTCTGGGGGTGCAGGGCTCTAAGGTTGTAGGAACGTTGATTGTGTCGATGGACCCTGGGTGTCTGGGGGTGCAGGGCTCTAAGGTTGTGGGAACATTGATTGTGTCGATGGACCCTGGGTGTCTGGGGGTGCAGGGCTCTAAGGTTGTAGGAACGTTGATTGTGACGATGGACCCTGGGTGTCTGGGGGTGCAGGGCTCTAAGGTTGTAGGAACATTGATTGTGACGATGGACCCTGGGTGTCTGGGGGTGCAGGGCTCTAAGGTTGTAGGAACGTTGATTGTGACGATGGACCCTGGGTGTCTGGGGGTGCAGGGCTCTAAGGTTGTAGGAACGTTGATTGTGACGATGGACCCTGGGTGTCTGGGGGTGCAGGGCTCTAAGGTTGTAGGAACGTTGATTGTGACGATGGACCCTGGGTGTCTGGGGGTGCAGGGCTCTAAGGTTGTAGGAACGTTGATTGTGACGATGGACCCTGGGTGTCTGGGGGTGCAGGGCTCAGGGGTTGTGGCTTCACTATTCGAGCATGCAGCTTCCTCTGAGTCCGTAGGTTCAGGAATGTCCTCTGAAAAGTATAAGTATGTTTGTTTGTATAATGTACAGTTGAATACTCTGGCTAACGTCAAACATGTGGCCAAGTCCACGACGTTGGCCTTCCATGGATGTTTTATATGACACGCTGAAGACATTGGTAGCTAGCTAGATAGTAATTTGTCTAAAAACAATGTATTACCGTGCTGATCATCGCTACTGGGCGTTATCTGGCTTCAAATATGGCTGTCTGGCTGTCTGGCTGTCTGACTATCTGGCTGTCTGGCTGTCTGGCTGGCTGTCTGACTGTCTGGCTGTCTGTCTGGCTGGCTGTCTGACTGTCTGGCTGTCTGACTGTCTGGCTGTCTGTCTGACTGGCTGTCTGACTGGCTGTCTGTCTGGCTGTCTGACTGTCTGGCTGTCTGGCTAGCTGTCTGTCTGGCTGTCTGACTGTCTGGCTGTCTGGCTGTCTGATCCACTTTTGTTGTTGTGGTCTTTTATCTTTTTATATTCTTGCTTGAGTTTCTTAATTTTTTACATGCACTGTTTTATTGACTGATGGATTCCCATTTCAGCTATCCAATATTTTTATGAAGACCTTTTGATTCCTGGTGGAAGAATCCAGTCGCCTCTGGATGCTGGAGTCTGCCCAGATACTCAAGAGTGCTTGGACATCTCCAACTGACCAATTTGCTTCTTCCATTATTTATTTTTGGCTTAAAAGTTATTGGTTAGTGTAGCTGTACTAAGTTATATCTGTGTCTGGACCATTCTAGTCAGATTGACCTTATAAAAATGGAGCCAGTGACTTGTGAATGACTATTAACAACATATGCGACACTTTGACATCATTGCGTGAGACCAGTCATTGAGTCCTGGCATTTGTAACCCCACCCACTGGCCTACTTGGTTGGAGGTCAGTACCAGATATCAAACGAGGCTGAACATCCCACTTGGTTCCAGGAATAAAGCAGACAATGGGCAAATGGAAATGAAATAGGAACCGTGATATTCACAGCCAGGCACAGCACGGCCCTTCAGTGGAACAACGTCATGTACAGTCTCTCTGCTCCTCTCTCTCTCTGCTCCTCTCTCTCTCTGCTCCACTCTCTCTCTGCTCCTCTCTCTCTCTCTCTCTCTCTCTGCTCCTCTCTCTCTCTGCTCCTCTCTCTCTCTCCTCTCTGCTCCTCTCTCTGCTCCTCTCTCTGCTCCTCTCTCTCTCTCTGCTCCTCTCTCTCTCTGCTCCTCTCTCTCTCTCTGCTCCTCTCTCTCTCTCTCTCTGCTCTCCTCTCTCTCTGCTCCTCTCTCTCTCTCTCTCTCTGCTCCACTCTCTCTCTGCTCCTATCTCTCTCTCTCTGCTCCACTCTCTCATTCTCTCTCTCTCTGCTCCCTCTCTCTCTGCTCCTCTCTCTCTCGCTCTCTCTCTCTGCTCCACTCTCTCTCTGCTCCTCTCTCTCTCTCTCTCTGCTCCACTCTCTCTCTGCTCCTCTCTCTCTCTCTCTCTGCTCCATACTCTCTCTGCTCCTCTCTCTTTCTCTCTCTCTCTGCTCCTCTCTCTCTCTCTCTGCTCCACTCTCTCTCTGCTCCTCTCTCTCTCTCTCTGCTCCTCTCTCTCTGCTCCTCTCTCTCTCTGCTCCTCTCTCTCTCTCTTTGCTCCACTCTCTCTCTCTCTCTGCTCCTCTCTCGCTCTCTCTCTCTGCTTCTCTCTCTCTCTCTCTCTCTGCTCCTCTCTCTCTCTGCTCCACTCTCTCTCTCTCTCTCTCTCTCGCTCTCTCTCTCGCGCTCTCTCTCTATCTCTCTCTCTCTCTCTCTCTCTCTCACTCTCTCTCGCTCTCTCTCTTCCTCTTTCTTCCTCTCTCTTTCTTTCTTTCTTTCTTTCTTTCTTTCTTTCTTTCTTTCTCTCTCTCTCTCTCTCTTCCTCTCTCTCCTTTCTCTTCTCCATCTTTCTCTTTCTCTCTGTTGTCTCTTCTTCTCCTTAGCTGTCATAGAGCTCTAGTGGTTCTCAGCAGTGCAGGGATGTGAGATTTGAAGTGGCAATGTTTGATGGTAATGGGTTATACACTCTCACATTTATCAGACACTTCCAGCTGCAGAGCTTCCTCCTCAGTCACTCTTCCTTGTAATGGAAATGCTGCCAATTTATCCCTAAATCCCTCCCTCCTTCATCTGCTCACAGCACTCTGTCTCTCTGGGAGATGATGAAGGGAGGAGCAGAGGAAGAAAATGATGAATGGATAAGGGGGGAGGTGATCAGGCCCTCAGCGGTGTTGTTCAGGACCACAATGATGAATGGATAAGGGGGGAGGTGATTAGGCCCTCAGCGGTGTTGTTCAGGACCACAATGATGAATGGATAAGGGGGAGAGGTGATTAGGCCCTCAGCGTTGTTGTTCAGGACCACAATGATGAATGGATAAGGGGGGGAGGGGATTAGGCTCTCAGCGGTGTTGTTCAGGACCACAATGATGAATGGATAAGGGGGGAGGTGATCAGGCTCTCAGCGGTGTTGTTCAGGACCACAATGATGAATGGATAAGGGGGAGAGGTGATCAGGCCCTCAGCGGTGTTGTTCAGGACCACAATGATGAATGGATAAGGGGGGGAAGTGATCAGGCCCTCAGCGGTGTTGTTCAGGACCACAATGATGAATGGATAAGGGGGGGAGGGGATTAGGCTCTCAGCGGTGTTGTTCAGGACCACAATGATGAATGGATAAGGGGGAGAGGTGATCAGGCCCTCAGTGGTGTTGTTCAGGACCACAATGATGAATGGATAAGGGGGAGAGGTGATCAGGCCCTCAGCGGTGTTGTTCAGGACCACAATGATGAATGGATAAGGGGGAGAGGTGATCAGGCCCTCAGCGGTGTTGTTCAGGACCACAATGATGAATGGATAAGGGGGAGAGGTGATCAGGCCCTCAGCGGTGTTGTTCAGGACCACAATGATGAATGGATAAGGGGGGAGGTGATTAGGCTCTCAGCGGTGTTGTTTAGGACCACAATGGGTCGATGTAACCAACAGGGACAGACGTCCCAACGCTCTGTGTCTCTCTGTGTCTCTCTGTGTCTCTGGATTGGAAAGTAAGAGATTCATGCATTAGCCTGCTTCCAGATATATTTGTGCTGTCTTGCCAACTCACTACAATAGTAAGACAGCACAAACAGCCCTGGGACCAGGCTAGAGATGAATGGAGGGGTGATGATTAGAGAGATCTTGTTCAGTCCATGACTGTCTGTAACAGTACAGTACGACATATTTACAACACCTCTGTGTACTGTGTTGTACCTGTATTTTACAATAATATGTTTTCTATCTTTTATACAGTTTTTTACAATCACTTGTAAAAAACTCTAGACACAAAACTCACAACCGATGATCAAAATGCAAATTTTTCAAAACTCTAACACTTTATCCAATTGCTTGGATACAATACACATAAAGATAAGATCATTTGTTCATTGAAATAAAATCACCTGTTCAAAATGACACAACTTAACATCAAAGTATTACCATTTCAAAATGCAATTCACACATTACATCTGAGATGACTGTCTATTCATTTCATTACAATGATCTAACTATCAATTGATACAACTGCTCAAAATGATAAATGCCTGTTGCATTACTCTTAATGCACAGTTTTATGGAAACTGACCAACAATATTCCATGTTTAGATCATGAAAGTTTCGCGATAACGAGATCCATTGACACCAATTACCGTGGAACATGAACCAATTGGACTACATTATCTATGGATGTAATATTTCATCATCATTCTTTATCAGACACTGTTTCTATGGTCCCATGTACCACTTTTCCAGATCATGTTTTCAGATTTGACATTACTGTACACTCACCGGCCACTTTATTAGGTACACCTATCTAGTACTGGGTAGGACCCCCTTTTGCCTCCACAACAGCTTGAATGATTCATTGTGTTGTATGTTAAGAGATGCCATTCTGCACACCACTGTTTTAAACAGCTGTTATTTGAGCATTTGTGGCCTTTCTGTTAGCTTGAATGAGTCTGGACATTCTCCTCTGACCTCTCTCATTAACAAGGTGTTTTTGCCCACAGAAATGCCGCTCACTGAATGCGTTTTGTTTATCGCAGCATTCTCTGTAAAGTCTAGAGACTGTAGTGCGTAAAAATGCCAGGAGGGCAGCTGTTTCTGAGATGCTGGAATCACCATGTGTGGCATCAACAATCATACCACGGTCAAAGTTGCTTAGATTACTCATCTTACCTGTTCTAATGTTTGGTCGAACAACATCTAAAGCTCTCTACTCTATATATTGAGTTGCAGGCAGCCACATGATTTCGCTGCTCGAATGTAACCTTCCTTGATGAGCTAAATCAGGTCTGTAGAGCTGATGGTGTGACCTATGTCATTGTGTGGGATAATGTCAGGTTCCACCATGTTCAAATGGTACAAGCATGGTTTCAGGCCCAACCACAATTTACCACCCTGTACTTACCCCCATTCTCTCCTTTCCTAAAACCCGATTGAGGATATTTTCTCCACATGGAGGTGGAAGGTAGATGATAGGCGCCCTCAGGGACAAACCACCCTTCTCCAGGCCATGGATGACGCATGCAATGACATCACGGCAGACCAGTGTCAGGCCTGGATTCACCGTGCCCGAAGACTCTTCCCAAGATGTTTGGCTAATGAAAACATCCATTGTGATGTGGATGAGAACCTGTGGCCAAATCCACAAGACAGGGTTGATGGAAATATAGAAGTACAGTAATCAATCCTTTGTTTTGCTTTTTACAGTAAGCCAGGTGAGGAACACTGCAGTTGACGTTTTACTGTATTTTTTTTCTTTTTTTGTAGCTAATTATTTTTGCTTTGATTCAAAGAAACCTGTTATGATTATATTGTTTCATCAATAAATGTCATATTTTGTTCAATGATTTCACTGTGGCTGTAATATTCTCTCTACTAGTCCTTTTACGTGTAGTAGCATAATGAAACATGTATCACATATTTTGTACTACAATATTTAATGATTGTACGAACAACTACACAGTGAAACTATCGGTATCTTGATAAAGGAGTTATTTGAACCAATGATTCTGCAAGTGCAAGGTTTCTTTAAAGATATGAATGCACAATGCAATGTTTTGAACATTGGACAGCCTGTGTTACAAGTGATGACCGTTTTGAGTTTTGAAAAATGACCACAAGGTTCTGAAATTAGTGCCGAAGTGATTGTTAAAAACTGTAACAAGAGGTGTGGATGAAAAATAGTGAAAGATAATCCAGAATAATACACAGTCCAGAGGTTATGGAAAAGGCTATAGAAAACCAGTCAATATCAAATGAGTGTCGAGGAGATTGAGTGTGAGCAACAAATGCATTTCGTGTTGGCTATGATGTCATTTACATTTCCTGTGTAATGACTAGGGAAGCAGCATGATACAGAAAGGTATTACATCTAGTGTGGGGACGGGGTCTGTGGGGAGTGAGAACTCAAGAGTAAGCCACAATATCATTACCCAGCAATTTTCTCCAGTCTCTGTCAACGTTGATGGTTCACACAAATGACAAAATAACATTTTGGTTTCCTAACCCTGTAAGCAGTCTATTGATAAGGTAAGACAGCGTTCCATCCTTGTCCATACACTGCTTACTGGGTAAAGAAACCAATATGTCATTTTGTAATTAGGGTGAACTATCCCTTTAAGGTGCTTTGAATCTACAGTGTGTAGTGGGGAAAGCTAGGTTGGCTCAGGGTAAGCCCCAAATAACATTCCTTCTCTCAGTTCTCTCTTCAGTTCAGTTCTGCCCTGCAAGGGTAGGCCTAAGCCCTAAGGCAATACCAGGCAGACATCTCAAAGCCATGGATGGATTACAGTCAGTGCTATACACTCTTAGAAAAAAGGCTTCCAAAAGGGTTCTTCGGCTGTCCCCATAGGAGAACCCTTTGAAGAACCCTTTTTGCTTCCAGATAGAACTATTTGGGGTTTCATGTAGAACCCTCTGGGGAAAGGGTTCTACCTGGAACCAAAAAGGGTTCTTCAAAGGGTTCTCCTATGGGAACAGCAAAATAACCCTTGTAGGTTCTAGATAGCACCTTTTTTTCTAAAAGTGTATGAACCACTTAGCTAATACAGTATATATGAGTGATATGAACCTGTGGGATGAACCACTTAGCTAATACAGTATATATGAGTGATATGAACCTGTGGGATGAACCAGTTATCTAATACAGTATATATGAGTGATATGAACCTGTGGGATGAACCAGTTAGCTAATACAGTATATATGAGTGATATGAACCTGTGGGATGAACCAGTTAGCTAATACGGTATATATGAGTGATATGAACCTGTGGGATGAACCAGTTATCTAATACGGTATATATGAGTGATATGAACCTGTGGGATGAATCAGTTAGCTAATACAGTATATATGAGTGATATGAACTTGTGGGATGAACCAGTTATCTAATACGGTATATATGAGTGATATGAACTTGTGGGATGAACCAGTTATCTAATACGGTATATATGAGTGATATGAACCTGTGGGATGAATCAGTTATCTAATACAGTATATATGAGTGATATGAACCTGTGGGATGAACCAGTTAGCTAATACGGTATATATGAGTGATATGAACCTGTGGGATGAACCAGTTATCTAATACGGTATATATGAGTGATATGAACCTGTGGGATGAACCAGTTATCTAATACAGTATATATGAGTGATATGAACCTGTGGGATGAACCAGTTATCTAATACGGTATATATGAGTGATATGAACCTGTGGGATGAACCAGTTAGCTAATACAGTATATATGAGTGATATGAACCTGTGGGATGAATCAGTTATCTAATACGGTATATATGAGTGATATGAACCTGTGGGATGAACCAGTTAGCTAATACGGTATATATGAGTGATATGAACCTGTGGGATGAACCAGTTATCTAATACGGTATATACAGTGGGAGGAAAAGTATGTGAACCCTTTAGAATTACCTGGATTTCTGCATAAATTGGTCATAAAATTGCACAATGCATCACCGTTGGCAAACTACCTGTCCTCCATGACACCTACAGCACCTGATGTCACAGGCCAAAAAGATCATCAGAACATCAACCACCTGAGCCACTGCCTGTTCAGCCCACTATCATCCAGAAGGAGAGGTCAGTACAGGTGCATCAAAGCTGGGACCGAGAGACTGAAAAACAGCTTCTATCTCAAGGCCATCAGTCTGCTAAACAGCCATCACTAACTCAGAGAGACTGCTGCCTACATGGAGACCCAATCACTGGACACTTTAATAAATGGATCACTAAGTCACATTAAACAATGCCGCTCTAAATAATGCCACTTTAATAATGTCTACATATCTTACATTACTCATATCACATTTATATACTGTATTTTATACCAGCTATTGCACCTTGCCTATCCTGCTTGGACATCGCTCATCCATATATTTATATTTACATATTCTCATTCACCCCTTTAGAGTTGTGTGTATTAGGTAGTTGTTGGGGAATTGTTACATTTTACATTTTAGTCATTTAGCAGACGCTCTTATCCAGAGCGACTTACAGTAGTGAATGCATACATTTCATCCATTTTTTAAAACACTTTTTGTACTGGCCCCCCGTGGGAATCGAACCCACAACCCTGGCGTTGCACACACCATGCTGGCGTTGCACACACCATGCTGGCGTTGCACACACCATGCTGGCGTTGCACACACCATGCTGGCGTTGCACACACCATGCTGGCGTTGCACACACCATGCTCTACCAACTGAGCCACAGGGAAGACTACTTGGTAGATATTAGATTACTTGGTAGATATTACTTCTCTGTCGGAACTAGAAGCACAAGCATTTCGCTACACTCACATTAACATCTGCTAACCATGTGTATGTGAACAATAACATTTGATTTGATTTGATTTGAAATTTGATCTGATCTTCATCTAAGTCACAAGTATAGACAAACACGGTCTGCCTAAACTAATAACACAAACAATTATAATTTTTCATGTCTTTATTGAACACACCATGTAAACATTCACAGTGCAAGTTGGAAAAAGTATGTGAACCCTTGGATTTAATAACTGGTTGACCCTCCTTTGGCAGCAATAACCTCAACCAAACGTTTTCTGTAGTTGTGGACCAGACCTGCACAACGGTCAGGAGGAATTTTGGACCATTCCTCTTGACAAAACTGTTTCAGTTCAACAATATTCTTGGGATGTCTGGTGTGAACCGCTCTCTTGAGGTCATGCCACAGCATCTCAATTGGGTTGAGGTCAGGACTGACTGGGCCACTCCAGAAGGTGTATTTTCTTCTGTTGATGCCATTCTGTTGTTGATTTACTTCTGTCTTTTGGGTTGTCCTGTAGCATCACCTAACTTCTGTTGGCGGACAGATAGCCTTACATTCTCCTACAAAATGTCTTGGGAATTAATTTTTCCGTCGATGATAGCAAGCTGTCCAGGCCCTGAGGCAGCAAAGCAGCCACAAACCATGATGCTCCCTCCACCATACTTTACAGTTGGGATGAGGTTTTGATGTTGGTGTGCTGTGCCTTTTTTTCTCCACACATAGTGTTGTGTGTTCCTTCCAAACAACTCAACTGTAGTTTCATCTGTCCACAGAATATTTTGCCAGTAGCGCTGTGGAACATCCAGATGCTCTTTTGAGAACTTCAGATGTGCAGCAATGTTTTTTTTTGGACAGCAGTGGCTTCTTCCATGGTGTCCTCCCATGAACACCATTCTTGTTTAGCATTTTACGTATTGTAGACTCGTCAACAGAGATGTTAGCATGTTCCAGAGATTTCTGTAAGTCTTTAACCTCATTGAGCATTCTGTGCTGTGCTCTTGCAGTCATCTTTGCAGGACGACCACTCCTAGGGAATAGCAACAGTGATGAACTTTCTCCATTTTTAGACAATGTGTCTTACCGTGGACTGACTTTTAGAGATACTTTTATAACCCTTTCCAGCTTTATGCAAGGCAACAATTCTTAATTTTAGGTCTTCTGAGATCTCTTTTGTTCGAGGCATGATTCACATTAGGCAATAATTCTTGTGAATAGCAAACTCAAATTTTGTGAGTGTTGTTTATGGGGCAGGGCAGCTCTAACCAACATCTCCAATCTCGTCTCATTGATTGGACTCCAGGTTAGTTGACTCCTGACTCCAATTGGCTGTGGAGAAGTCATTAACCTAGGGGTTCACATACTTTATCCAACCTACACTGTGAATGTTTAAATGATGTATTCAATATAGACAAGAAAAATACAACTTTTGTGTTATTAGTTTAAGCAGACTGTGTTTGTCTATTGTTGTGACTTAGATGAAGATCAGATTAAATTTCACATCAAATTTATGCAGAAATCCAGGTAATTCCAAAGTGTTCACATACTTTTTATTGCCACTGTATGAGTAATATGAACCAGTTAGTTAATGTGCTATATATGACTGATATGAACCAGTTAGTTAATGTGCTATATATGACTGGTATGAACCAGTTAGTTAATGTGCTATATATGACTGATATGAACCAGTTAGTTATTGTGCTATATATGACTGATATGAACCAGTTAGTTAATGTGCTATATATGACTGATATGAACCAGTTAGTTAATGTGCTATATATGACTGATATGAACCAGTTAGTTAATGTGCTATATATGACTGATATGAACCAGTTAGTTAATGTGCTATATATGACTGATATGAACCAGTTAGTTAATGTGCTATATATGACTGGTATGAACCAGTTAGTTAATGTGCTATATATGAGTAATATGAACCAGTTAGTTAATGTGCTATATATGACTGATATGAACCAGTTAGTTAATGTGCTATATATGACTGATATGAACCAGTTAGTTAATGTGCTATATATGAGTAATATGAACCAGTTAGTTAATGTGCTATATATGAGTAATATGAACCAGTTAGTTAATGTGCTATATATGAGTAATATGAACCAGTTAGTTAATGTGCTATATATGACTGATATGAACCAGTTAGTTAATGTGCTATATATGAGTAATATGAACCAGTTAGTTAATGTGCTATATATGAGTGATATGAACCAGTTAGTTAATGTGCTATATATGACTGGATGAACCAGTTAGTTAATGGGCTATATATGACGGGTATGGAACCAGGTAGTTAATGTGGCTATATATCGAGTAATAGTAGAACCAGTTAGTTAATGTGCTATATAGGACTGATATGAACCATTAGTTAATGTGCTATATATGACTGTATGAACCAGTTAGTTAATGTGCTATATATGAGTAATATGAACCAGTTATTAATGTGCTATATATGACTGATATGAACCAGTTAGTTAATGTGCTATATATACTGATAATGAACGCAGTTAGTTAATGTGCTATATATGACTGATATGAACCAGTTAGTTAATGTGCTATAGTATGACTGATATGAACCAGTTAGTTAATGTGCTATATATGACTGATATGAACCAGTTAGTTAATGTGCTATATATACTGATATGAACCAGTTAGTTAATGTGCTATATATGACTGATATGACCAGTTAGTTAATGTGCTAGATATGACTGATAGTGAACCAGTTAGTTATGTGCTATATATGACTGGTATGAACCAGTTAGTTAATGTGCTATATATGACTGGTATGAACCAGTTAGTTAATGTGCTATATATGACTGATATGAACCAGTTAGTTAATGTGCTATATATGAGTGGTATGAACCAGTTAGTTAATGTGCTATATATGACTGATATGAACCAGTTAGTTAATGTGCTATATATGACTGATATGAACCAGTTAGTTAATGTGCTATATATGACTGGTATGAACCAGTTAGTTAATGTGCTATATATGACTGATATGAACCAGTTAGTTAATGTGCTATATATGACTGATATGAACCAGTTAGTTAATGTGCTATATATGACTGGTATGAACCAGTTAGTTAATGTGCTATATATGACTGATATGAACCAGTTAGTTAATGTGCTATATATGACTGGTATGAACCAGTTAGTTAATGTGCTATATATGACTGATATGAACCAGTTAGTTAATGTGCTATATATGACTGATATGAACCAGTTAGTTAATGTGCTATATATGACTGATATGAACCAGTTAGTTAATGTGCTATATACGAGTAATATGAACCAGTTAGTTAATCTGCTATATACGAGTAATATGAACCAGTTAGTTAATCTGCTATATATGACTGGTATGAACCAGTTAGTTAATGTGCTATATATGACTGATATGAACCGTTAGTTAATGTGCTATATATGACTGGTATGAACCAGTTAGTTAATGTGCTATATATGACTGATATGAACCAGTTAGTTAATGTGCTATATATGAGTAATATGAACCAGTTAGTTAATGTGCTATATATGACTGGTATGAACCAGTTAGTTAATGTGCTATATATGACTGGTATGAACCAGTTAGTTAATGTGCTATATATGACTGATATGAACAGTGAGTTAATGTGGCTATAGATGAGTAATAGAACCATTAGTTAATGTGCTATATATGACTGATATGAACCAGTTAGTTAATGTGCTATATATGACCTGGATATGAACCAGTTAGTTAATGTGCTATATATGAGTGATATGAACCAGTTAGTTAATGTGCTATATATGAGTGATATGAACCAGTTAGTTAATGTGCTATATATGACTGGTATGAACCAGTTAGTTAATGTGCTATATATGAGTAATATGAACCAGTTAGTTAATGTGCTATATTTGAGTGATATGAACCAGTTAGTTAATGTGCTATATATGACTGATATGAACCAGTTAGTTAATGTGCTATATATGACTGATATGAACCAGTTAGTTAATGTGCTATATATGACTGATATGAACCAGTTAGTTAATGTGCTATATATGACTGATATGAACCAGTTAGTTAATGTGCTATATATGAGTGGTATGAACCAGTTAGTTAATGTGCTATATATGAGTGGTATGAACCAGTTAGTTAATGTGCTATATATGACTGATATGAACCATTTAGTTAACGTGCTATATATGACTGATATGAACCAGTTAGTTAATGTGCTATATATGACTGATATGAACCAGTTAGTTAATGTGCTATATATGACTGAAATTAACCAGTTAGTTAATGTGCTATATATGACTGATATGAACCAGTTAGTTAATGTGCTATATATGACTGGTATGAACCAGTTAGTTAATGTGCTATATATGAGTAATATGAACCAGTTAGTTAATGTGCTATATATGAGTGATATGAACCAGTTAGTTAATGTGCTATATATGAGTGATATGAACCTGTTAGTTAATGTGCTATATATGAGTAATATGAACCAGTTAGTTAATGTGCTATATATGACTGATATGAACCAGTTAGTTAATGTGCTATATATGACTGATATGAACCAGTTAGTTAATGTGCTATATATGACTGATATGAACCAGTTAGTTATGTGCTATATATGACTGATATGAACCAGTTAGTTAATGTGCTATATATGACTGATATGAACCAGTTAGTTAATGTTGCTATATATGACTGATATGAACCAGTTAGTTAATGTGCTATATATGACTGATATGAACCAGTTAGTTAATGTGCTATATATGACTGATATGAACCAGTTAGTTAATGTGCTATTATGACTGATATGAACCAGTTAGTTAATGTGCTATATATGACTGATATGAACCAGTTAGTTAATGTGCTATATATGACTGGTATGAACCAGTTAGTTAATGTGCTATATATGAGTAATATGAACCAGTTAGTTAATGTGCTATATATGACTGATATGAACCAGTTAGTTAATGTGCTATATGACTGATATGAACCAGTTAGTTAATGTGCTATATATGACTGATATGAACCAGTTAGTTAATGTGCTATATATGACTGATATGAACCAGTTAGTTAATGTGCTATATATGAGCAATATGAACCAGTTAGTTAATGTGCTATATGACTGATATGAACCAGTTAGTTAATGTGCTATTATGATGATATGAACCAGTTAGTTAATGTGCTATATATGAGTGATATGAACCAGTTAGTTAATGTGCTATATATGAGTGATATGAACCAGTTAGTTAATGTTAATGTGCTATATATGAGTAATATGAACCAGGTAGTTAATGTGCTATTATGACTGATATGAACCAGTTAGTTAATGTGCTATATATGACTGATATGACCAGTTAGTTAATGTGCTATATATGACTGAGATTACCAGTTAGTTAATGTTGCTATATATGACTGATATGAACCATTTAGTTAATGTGCTATATATGACTGTAGTAACCAGTTAGTTAATGTGCTATATATGACTGGATATGAAACCAGTTAGTTTAATGTGCTATATATGACTGGTATGAAACCAGTTAGTTAATGTGCTATATATGACTGGTAGGAACAGTTAGTTAATGTGCTATATATGACTGATATGAACCAGTTAGTTAATGTGCTATATATGACTGGTATGAACCAGTTAGTTATGTGCTATATATGACTGATATGAACCAGTTAGTTAATGGTGCTATATATGAGTGGTATTAACCAGTTTCGTTAATGTGCTATATATGACTGATATGAACCAGTTAGTTAATGTGCTATATATGACTGGTATGAACCAGTTAGTTAATGTGCTATATATGAGTGATATTAACCAGTTAGTTAATGTGCTATATATGACTGATATGAACCAGTTAGTTAATGTGCTATATATGACTGGTATGAACCAGTTAGTTAATGTGCTATATATGACTGATATGAACCAGTTAGTTAATGTGCTATATATGACTGATATGAACCAGTTAGTTAATGTGCTATATATGACTGGTATGAACCAGTTAGTTAATGTGCTATATATGAGTGATATTAACCAGTTAGTTAATGTGCTATATATGACTGGTATGAACCAGTTAGTTAATGTGCTATATATGAGTGGTATGAACCAGTTAGTTAATGTGCTATATATGACTGATATGAACCAGTTAGTTAATGTGCTATATATGACTGATATGAACCAGTTAGTTAATGTGCTATATATGACTGATATGAACCAGTTAGTTAATGTGCTATATATGACTGTATGAACCAGTTAGTTAATGTGCTATATATGACTGATATGAACCAGTTAGTTAATGTGCTATATATGACTGGTATGAACCAGTTAGTTAATGTGCTATATATGACTGGTATGAACCAGTTAGTTAATGTGCTATATATGACTGGTATGAACCAGTTAGTTAATGTGCTATATATGACTGATATGAACCAGTTAGTTAATGTGCTATATATGACTGATATGAACCAGTTAGTTAATGTGCTATATATGACTGGTATGAACCAGTTAGTTAATGTGCTATATATGACTGATATGAACCAGTTAGTTAATGTGCTATATACGACTGATATGAACCAGTTAGTTAATGTGCTATATACGATTAATATGAACCAGTTAGTTAATGTGCTATATATGACTGGTATGAACCAGTTAGTTAATGTGCTATATATGACTGATATGAACCAGTTAGTTAATGTGCTATATATGACTGGTATGAACCAGTTAGTTAATGTGCTATATATGACTGATATGAACCAGTTAGTTAATGTGCTATATATGAGTAATATGAACCAGTTAGTTAATGTGCTATATATGACTGGTATGAACCAGTTAGTTAATGTGCTATATATGACTGGTATGAACCAGTTAGTTAATGTGCTATATATGACTGATATGAACCAGTTAGTTAATGTGCTATATATGAGTAATATGAACCATTTAGTTAATGTGCTATATATGACTGATATGAACCAGTTAGTTAATGTGCTATATATGACTGATATGAACCAGTTAGTTAATGTGCTATATATGAGTGATATGAACCAGTTAGTTAATGTGCTATATATGAGTGATATGAACCAGTTAGTTAATGTGCTATATATGACTGGTATGAACCAGTTAGTTAATGTGCTATATATGAGTAATATGAACCAGTTAGTTAATGTGCTATATTTGAGTGATATGAACCAGTTAGTTAATGTGCTATATATGACTGATATGAACCAGTTAGTTAATGTGCTATATATGACTGATATGAACCAGTTAGTTAATGTGCTATATATGACTGATATGAACCAGTTAGTTAATGTGCTATATATGACTGATATGAACCAGTTAGTTAATGTGCTATATTGACTGATATAACCAGTTAGTTAATGTGCTATATATGACTGATATGAACCAGTTAGTTAATGTGCTATATAGGACTGATATGAACCAGTTAGTTAATGGTGCTATATATGACTGATATGAACCAGTTAGTTAATGTGCTATATATGACTGATATGAAACCAGTTAGTTAATGTGCTATATATGACTGATATGAACCAGTTAGTTAATGTGCTATAGTGACTGGTATGAACCAGTTAGTTAATGTGCTATATATGATGATATGAACCAGTTAGTTAATGTGTGGCATATATGACTGATATGAACCAGTTAGTTAATGTGCTATATATACTGATATGAACCAGTTGTTAATGTTGGCTATTAGGACTGATATGAACCAGTTAAGTTGAATGTGTCTATATATGACTGATATGAACCAGTTAGTTAATGTGCTATATATGACTGATATGAACCAGTTAGTTAATGTGCTATATATGAGTGATATGAACCAGTTAGTTAATGTGCTATATATGAGTAATATGAACCAGTTAGTTAATGTGCTATATATGACTGATATGAACCAGTTAGTTAATGTGCTATATATGACTGATATGAACCAGTTAGTTAATGCGCTATATATGACTGATATGAACCAGTTAGTTAATGTGCTATATATGACTGATATGAACCAGTTAGTTAATGTGCTATATATGACTGGTATGAACCAGTTAGTTAATGTGCTATATATGACTGATATGAACCAGTTAGTTAATGTGCTATATATGAGTGGTATGAACCAGTTAGTTAATGTGCTATATATGACTGATATGAACCAGTTAGTTAATGTGCTATATATGACTGAAATGAACCAGTTAGTTAATGTGCTATATATGACTGATATGAACCAGTTAGTTAATGTGCTATATATGACTGATATGAACCAGTTAGTTAATGTGCTATATATGACTGGTATGAACCAGTTAGTTAATGTGCTATATGAGTAATATGAACCAGTTAGTTAATGTGCTATATATGACTGATATGAACCAGTTAGTTAATGTGCTATATATGACTGATATGAACCAGTTAGTTAATGTGCTATATATGACTGATATGAACCAGTTAGTTAATGTGCTATATATGACTGATATGAACCAGTTAGTTAATGTGCTATATATGAGCAATATGAACCAGTTAGTTAATGTGCTATATATGACTGATATGAACCAGTTAGTTAATGTGCTATATATGACTGATATGAACCAGTTAGTTAATGTGCTATATATGACTGATATGAACCAGTTAGTTAATGTGCTATATATGAGTGATATGAACCAGTTAGTTAATGTGCTATATATGAGTAATATGAACCAGTTAGTTAATGTGCTATATATGACTGATATGAACCAGTTAGTTAATGTGCTATATATGACTGATATGAACCAGTTAGTTAATGTGCTATATATGACTGATATGAACCAGTTAGTTAATGTGCTATATATGACGGATATGAACCAGTTAGTTAATGTGCTATATATGACTGGTATGAACCAGTTAGTTAATGTGCTATATATGACTGATATGAACCAGTTAGTTAATGTGCTATATATGAGTGGTATGAACCAGTTAGTTAATGTGCTATATATGACTGATATGAACCAGTTAGTTAATGTGCTATATATGACTGGTATGAACCAGTTAGTTAATGTGCTATATATGACTGATATGAACCAGTTAGTTAATGTGCTATATATGAGTGGTATGAACCAGTTAGTTAATGTGCTATATATGACTGATATGAACCAGTTAGTTAATGTGCTATATATGACTGGTATGAACCAGTTAGTTAATGTGCTATATATGAGTGATATTAACCAGTTAGTTAATGTGCTATATATGACTGATATGAACCAGTTAGTTAATGTGCTATATATGACTGGTATGAACCAGTTAGTTAATGTGATATATATGACTGGTATGAACCAGTTAGTTAATGTGCTATATATGAGTAATATGAACCAGTTAGTTAATGTGCTATATTTGAGTGATATGAACCAGTTAGTTAATGTG